>NC_133653.1:56433470-56733470 GCF_009905375.1 Apium graveolens
GATCCAATTATGAGTCAGCACATCGGGTATGCAATTATCCATCAAACTCATTTTGATTTTGCAACTGCTTTAATTGGTTTTATTGGGGATAGGATGACAGAGGATCGAGATGTTGTTTATTTTGCTAGATTCTGTCAACTTATTTACACTTATTGTACTGATGAACCTCATTTAGTCAGCACTCAAACCCCACCTTTTAAGGTTGCAAAACGATACTTTAAAGACCTGGTAAATGCTGATACTAAGAAAAAGTGGTTTAGACCATTACAGATTCCTAAGTCTATAAAACAGATCCTGGTAATGCTGATCCTGATACTAATAGATCTGTTTACTCTGATGTCCAACCAACTCCAAACACCCAAAATCCATCAACCTCAGTACCTACCTCTCATTCTACTCAACCTACCCTCAGAACATATCTCAAATCCTATCTCTCCACTTCACAGACTGCTCAACCTTCATCTTCAACACCTACTGTGAAGCCTTCATCTTCCAAGCCAAAGAGGACAAAGAATGTTCCTCAAACATCTCAAAAGAGAAGGAGGATTGCATTGAGAGATGAATCTGATTCTGAGGAACAGGTTTCTTCTAGAGAACCTGTTGTAACTGAAGCTGAGAAAGAGATTTCTCAGAAGGATTCTGAAATTGGGGGTTCTAGGCTTCTCAAGAGGCTTAGACGAATGACAGTTCCTGAAACTCCCAAGGAATACAAATCAACAAGGAAGTACAAGAAACAGAGGGCACAAAGGCCAGTTTCAGATGATGAAGAGGAAGCAGCTAAGGAAGGGGATTAGGAATCTCTGATCTCACAAGACAAGGAATTTGCTCCAGTCACTTCTTCTCCATCAACTCCATCTCAGGAAGCTGTATCTGACAAGGCTAACTCACCATCTGTGTCTCTTGTTGATCCAGGCACAAGTGCTGATATTGATGTTCAACACTTGGTTGTGTCTGAAGTATTTCTCTTAGAAGCTCCAACAGCAAATAATCCTTCCACAACACCTGTTACTGATGCTGTTCAAACTCCAGAGTTATTAACAACACCTTCTCTGCATCAAGATGCTGATGATCTGACTTTAGGTGAGCATCAGGATATGGCTGTTGATCAGAACTTAGTATCAGATCAGCAATTAGAGGATGCTGAAGCCTCCATTGCTACTCACACTGTTGTCTTATCAGAAGATACTGATTCTTTAAGTTCTGATGCTGCAAATGCTGGAGATACTGGTGATGCTGCTCTAACTGTAGATGCTGATGAAGCAGGTCCTTCACGACATACTTCTCAACCGACTCTTCCTAAGTCTGAACTGGTAAAGAAGTTTGTTACCGGGGCTGCACCAGTACCTTGGAGTGAAACTCCTGCAGGTCAGGAGTGGACTAAGGAATGTAACTCAGTTTCATGTGTTCCAACTGCAATACATCTTGCTGAGCACTTGACTAAAGCTGATGAAATGTTAAATTCTGATGATTTAAAAACCCGGCTTAGAGTCACTGCATTGAGTTTTAAACATCTACAAGGTCTTCATTCAACTACTCATGCAGAGCTACACAAGATTCAGGAGAACTTTCTCAAACAAGAAAAAGTTTGGAAAATTGATAAGAAAAAGTTCTTTCAACCTACCATTGACAGGATTGCTTATATTGAGAAAACTCAAGAGAAACAACAAGCTCAGATTGATGACATTCTTACAAATCAAGCTTCTCAGCAATCGCAACTTACTGAAATCCAATCCTCAGTGGAATTACTTATCTCTCTTTTACTACCTGCTGATGCCAAAAAGGGGGAGAAGGTAATTAAGTCCAAATGCAACACTAACAAGACACTGCAAGGAAAGGATGATGGAAATGATGATCAAGGATACTCTGGAATGGGTAGCGGTCATAGTCAAGGTAGAAGGTTTACATCAAGACAAGCTAGTCACAGGACAAGTTCTGATACTGGGAAAAGAATAAGTTCTGCTGCTGGTAAAAGGATAAGTTCTGATGAACTTCTAGATCTTGATGAGGAAATGTCAAGACAGTTATTTCTTCAAGAAAATCCAGGAATGGACTTGGAAAGTTTAAAGGAAGAAGAAGCTAGACTTAAATCAGAGAAAGTCGCATCTAAATCTGAAGCTTCTGGTAAAAATTCACTTCCAAAACTCAAAGACATTGTGATCAAAGAAAGGACACATACTGAAGCAACGTTGGCTAGATCACAACCATAGATAGATCCAAGATCCAAGGGTAAAGAAAAGGTTGGTAAACCTATCAAGGTTCATATACCTCCTGAGGAAGACGAAATTACTGATGAAAAGGATGATCTTGCTCTGACTTCAAGAAAAGTTCTTAAAACAACCTCTGACATGGCTCAAGTTGTTCAGAGTCAAGAAATTGTAAGTTCTGATATTCAGAAGAAGCAAGTAACCTCTGACAGAGCTCAAGTTAACTTGATATCAGAAAATAGATCAAAGACACTCCTACCAGGATTCACTAAAGCAAAACAGACTCAATCTTTGAAGACTACTGCAAGTGATTTTGAAGCAAGAGTAGTTACTGGAAAGGAAGCTAGAGATAAAACTGGATTGGGAAGTGCTGATGAAAGAAGAGTACACAACACTACCAATGATCCAACTTCCTTGAGTGAACCAGGTATTGGAGCAACTCCTGAGAGATTGAATCAACTGGAATCTGTACAGATGGTTTACCATACCTACTTGAAAGAATACATCATGTTTTATTTCATGACAGATGGTAGGGTTTATCATATAAGACAAAATGCCATTCCATTGAAGTATTTTGAAGAATTGGAGCATGTACTTTTCTTACTTCAAGTGGATGACAGAATAACAGAGATTGTTGTAAACTACTTAAAAGAACAGATTCAGAGACAGAAAAGGCTTTATTCTGTTAAGTCTGACTGCATATATGTTCCAAAGTACAGAGATCACAATGGTGATATTGTTGATATGAAGCCTAATACTGCACAGATCAGAATATATCTGGGTATTAAGGGACTTGAATTCAATCTGGAGTCTGACAAAGCTTTTGTCATAAGACTAGATCAGGAGTTGAGAAAAGCAAAGATCAATGATCTCAGAGTTGCAATCTTTCAAACTGGTGAAGATACTGCAGAGCTTAAAGATGTTAAAAGGAGAATGATTGATGAACTAAGATATGCTGAGAAATGTTTGTTGAAGAAGTATCTCAGAACAACTCCTGACATTAGAGAGATCAGAAAATGATGAAGCCAAGTCGAAGATCTACAACTGCTTAAATACTGATATTTATACAGACTGAAGTTGTTATCAGAAGTTGAAATTGGTAAAAGCTTTAAGGACTGTAAGTTGTAGTTATCTAGTCTAATTCTCATGCATTTGTACTTAATGTTTTTGACATCATCAAATATCTGTTAAACTTGTATATTATGTTAATTTACAAGTTGGGGCAAATTGTTAGATATATTTGATAATGTCATGGCTAATATGTTTTATGTTTAGCTTTCAGATCTTATTTGAACAGGATAAATCAGTACTTAACTGTTGATCAGTACTTATACTGGAAGTCAGGACTTAAGGATATCAGTACTTATGTTATCAGGAGATAATCATCAGAAGATAGATATCAGAACTTAGGTGCTGAAGGATAATCAGATAAGGACAGTAGCTGATTAAAGGAAAGAAGATCAAGATAAACATAAGAAGAGATATGCATGAAGAAGGAATTCCGTAAAGAATGGAATACTTGGAAGAAAAGATATCTGATTGATATATTTTAGGAAGCAGAATTATATTCCATATCAATTAGCGATTATCTTGTAACTGTGTAGTATATAAACACATACATAGGGTTTACACTATAAGTGTTATCATTATTAGACAAGATTATTCATTGTAACCCTAGCAGCTCTCGTGATATTTGTTCATCACTGAGAGGTAACAGTTCCATACTGTAACAGAGTTTATTGTTTCAATAAAGTTTGTTTTCTGTTACTTAAGTTCTTAAAGTTCGATTTGAGTGTACTATACACTGTATTCACCCCCTCTACAGTGTGTGTGTGACCTAACACATCTGATTATTGATTATTGATTTGAAATATTTAATTTAAAAGGAAGAATCTCTTTATAATATGATTATGATTGTTACATAATATAATCCCTCTAAAATTAAATAATATCAAGTAGTAATTGGCCAATGACACAACGAGCTTATGTCGATCATAGCCTTCCAACATGGTAGAAAGTAGTTCTTATTTTTAAATCATTGTCGTTTCGTGCTATAGCCAAGGGCTTTGATTTCGAAATAAGAAATACTTGTCTATTACGTAGAGATGTATATATTGAATTAGAATCTAAAGGTCGTTACGTGCTATAGACGTGGGCCGTTGGAGACTGATTCAATTATACGAAATGTTGGGTTAGACTTGACTTAGAATTTTGAGTCTGTCGTGCTACAGTCGTGACTCAATTATTCAAGAGGCTAAAGTTTTATTAGGGAATAACATAAGATGTAATTGACAAGAGTTGTCTGCCTATTGAACATCACATGATGTTTCGTGCTACAGCCGAGGTTGTGTGGTGGAATGTAGGATCCCTATTCCCCCTAGCATTATGAATGCTTAATTTTTCACTTAAGGGGGTTGTATAAATTAGATAAACTAGTGGGATCCACTTATGAATAAAGACCCGATTCATATAGTGTTTTGAATAAAATTGAATATTTGCTAAGTGTTGTTATGTGTTCATCATTTACAGATTTACTATATAGGTCTTCTGCACTATCACTCCGGAGCATACTAGATGCTCACAAGTTGACTGGTTCTAATTTTGCTGACTGGCTTCGAAACTTGAGAATTGTGTATCGTAAGCCTAAGCCTGTTGAACCTGCTGACGATGCACATAATGATGAACATGTTGTGTATCATAAATAGATAGATGATGCAAATATTGCTCAATATATCATGCTAGCTTCCATGAACATTGAGCTACAGAAGCAGCATGAGCATATGGATGCTCACACTATCCTTACGCATCTACAAGAGTTGTATGATGTGGCAGGGAGGACAGGTCGATATGAGATATCAAAGGAGTTGTTCGGTTGTAGGATGTCTGAGGGATCATCTGTGAATGACCATGTACTTAAGATGATCAATTTGATTGAATGTCTTGGACAACTTGGTTTTAACATGGACGGGGAACTGACTCAAGACTTGGTCTTGCAATCACTTCCGGGTTCGTTTTCGCAGTTTGTTGTGAACTTTCACATGAATAAGCTGAATGTCAGCCTGGCTGAACTCCACAACATGTTGAAGACTGCGGAATCGAATTTTCCCTTTAAAAAGAGCTCTATTCTTCTAATTGGTGAAGGTTCCAATCCTAAGAAAAGGAAGAAGAACCCTTCCAAGAAGAAGAAAGTAGGTGAGAAAAAGCCGGTTCCACCAAAAGCTGAAGACCCCAAGAGCAAAGCTGTTTGCTTCCACTGTAATAAGGTGGGGAACCGGAAAAGGAACTGCAAGGTTTACCTTGCAGAATTGAAGAAGAAGAAGGGTAGTGGGACTACCGCTTCTGTTTCAGGTATGTTCATGATTGAAGTGAATATGTCATTAAATCAAATTTCTACTTGGTATTTGATACCGCCTGTGGTTCTCACATTTGCAATTCATTGTAGGGACTAAGGAGAAGTAGGACTCTTGAGGAAGAGGAGGTGATTCTACGGATGGGAAATGGAGCAAGAGTTGTTGCTGAAGCTGTAGGATCATTTCATTTACATATGCCTACGGGCAAGACTATTGTTTTAAATAATTGTTATTTTGTTCTCTCGATTGTGAGGAATATTATTTCTATTCCATATTAGACTTGGCTGGATTTTCGTTTATTATTCAGAATAATAAATGTTCAATTTTTAGAGATAAAATTCTTTATGAAAGTGGTATTTTAAATAATGGTCTGTATGTATGTGACGTAGAGCATAATTTACTACAAATTGAACATACTAATAAAAGAAAAAGGGATGATGAAAATCTCACCTTTTTGTGGCACTACAGACTTGGTCATATTAGTGAAAATAGACTGCGAACATTGCATAAGGAAGGGTTACTTGACCCCTTTGATTTTGAATCATATCCTACATGCGAGTCTTGTCTATTGGGCAAAATGACCAAATCTCCATTTAGTCGACATGGAGAGAGGGCTGCAGATTTTCTAGGATTGGTACACACAGATGTATGTGGACCAATGTCTACGCAAGCCATGGGTGGATTTTCATACTTCATTACTTTCATAGATGATTGATCTAGATTCGGATATGTGTATTTGATGAAACACAAGTGTGAAGCCTTTGAAAAGTTCAAAGAATATAAGCATGAAGTGGAGAAACAAACCAAACATAGTATTATAACTCTTCGATCAGATCGAGGTGGTGAATACTTGAATGGAGAGTTTCTAGATTATCTCAAAGAAAATGGTATAGTCTCCCAATGGACTCCTCCATATACTCCACAGTTGAATGGGGTATCTGAAAGGAGAAATGGAACTTTGTTAGACATGGTTCGGTCCATGATGAGCTATGCGGATCTTCCAGTATTCCTGTGGGTTTATGCATTGGAAACCTCAGCATATTTACTGAATAAGGTGCCTTCCAAATCTGTTCATCAAACTCCATATGAGATATGGAAAGAAAGGAAACCAAGTCTTAAACACGTTAAGATTTGGGGATGTCCAGCTTATGTCAAGAAAGTTGACCATGATAAGCTGGAATCTCGATCCGTAAAATGTAGTTTTGTGGGATATCCTAAAGAGACTTTAGGGTATTACTTTTACACCGATCATAGGGTGTTTGTCTCCAGACATGCTACCTTCTTGGAAAAGCAGTTTATCCTTGAAGGAAACAGTGGGAGCAAAATTGAACTTGATGAAGTTCGAGAAGCACAAACTACTACGGTTCAAGTGGAAACACCTGTTCATACTGAACAACCTTCTATGGAACAGCCCATTCGTAGGTCAGGGAGAGTGTCTTGCCAACCTGAGAGGTATTATGGACTTGTCATTGAGAATGACAATGAGTTATCAATCATTGATGATGACGACCCTATGACCTATAATGAGGCTATGAGTAATGTTGACTCAGAGAAATGGCAAAGTGCCATGAAATCCGAAATGGAATCTATGTATACCAACCAAGTATGGACTTTGGTTGAAGCACCTGAGGGTATGAAGCCTATTGAGTACAAATGGGTATACAAAAGAAAGACTGAAGTAGATGGTCAGGTGGAGACCTATAAGGCCAGGCTCGTGGCAATAGGATGCAGACAAAGGGAAGGGATTGACTTTGATGAAACTTTTTCGCCTGTAGCCCTGTTAAAATTAATTCGGATTTTGCTTGCGATTGCTGCTTACTACGACTATGAGATCTGGTAAATGGACGTGAAAACGGCCTTCCTCAATGGGAAACTTGAAGAGGAAGTGTATATGACACAGCCAGAGGGTTTTCTTTCCAAGGAAAATGAACGCCTAGTGTGTAAGCTGCTACGAACTATATATGGTTTAAAGCAAGCTTCTTGTAGATGGAACATCCATTTTGATGAGACAATCAAAGAGTTTGGTTTCATAAAAAACATAGATGAACCATGTGTCTACAAGAAGGTTAGTGGGAGTGCGGTAACATTTCTTGTATTGTATGTGGATGACATACTTCTTATAGGAAATGATATACCGATGTTGCAATCAGTCAAAGTGTGGCTATCGAAGAACTTCACTATGAAGGACTTGGGAGAAGCATCCTACATTCTCGGTATGAAGATCTATAGATATAGATCTAGAAGAATGATAGGTCTTACCCAGGGTACATACATCCAGAAAGTGCTTAAAAGGTTTAGCATGGAAAATTCCAAAAGAGGTCTCATACCGATGAGCCATGGAATATCCCTTTCCGAAAAGATGTCTCCTAAGACACCTGAGGAAAGAGAGCGTATGAGTAAGATTCCTTATGCTTCAGCAATAGGATCTATCATGTACGCGATGTTATGTACTAGGCCTGATGTTGCTTATTCAATTAGTGTGACGAGCAGATATCAATACAATCCAGGTGAAGACCACTGGAAAGCAGTGAAGAACATCCTTAAGTACTTGCGAAGGACCAAGGATATTTTTCTTGTTTTTGGTGGTGGATCTGAGTTGAAAATAGAGGGTTATACTGACTCTAGTTTTCAATCAGAAAGTGATGATAGCAAATCCATGTCAGGGTACGTGTTTACTCTAAATGGTGGTGCGATTAGTTGGAAGAGTTCCAAACAGTCTACAACGGCTGACTCCACAGGGGAAGCAGAATATATAGCTGCAAGTGAGACTGCAAAAGAAGCTGTTTGGATGAGGAAATTTGTTTCTGAGTTGGGAGTTGTTCCTAGCATTGAGGAGCCTATTGTGTTGTATTGTGATAACAATGCAGCAATAACACAAGCCAAGGAACCTAGGTCTCATAAAAATTCCAAACATGTTTTGCGACACTTTCATTTAATTAGGGAAATCATTGAAATAGGAGATGTCAAGATTGAGAGAGTTAACACACATAACAATGTAGCAGACCCACTCACAAAGTCATTATCTCAGATTCACTTTGATCGTCATAAAGAGAAGATGGGTATTAGATACCAGGGTGATTGGCTTTAGTTCAAGTGGGAGATTGAAAGTGTTTGTCCTAAATCCAATCATGTATGATGAGTTAGAAAGAACTTTCTTGTATTCTGTAAGGTCCCGTAAGAGGGCTATTTTAAGCTAGAAGGGGGGTTGAATAGCTTAATTACCAATTTAAAAATTGTTGTGGCGTTTTAAAAATATTTTATCCCTTTTCAAAACTTTACCGAGTTGTTATACAGTTTATATGTGCGGAAGATAAAGTGCAAGGAAAGAAAATACCACACGGTGATTTTATCCTGGTTCGCGATGGCGCAACCTCTAATAGATTCGCTCACCCCTACTCCAGTCCCCGAGCTCCTCTCCCGGACTCGGGATTTTCCCTTATAATAAACTCGCTCCTTTAGTAGGCGGAGAAGCCTTTACACCCTTTACAAGTATTTGTCTTGGTGCGTAACACAAGGGTCACAACCTCAAAATAAATATAATACCTACGTAACTTATCTTAGATAATAACTCCCCGCTATTTCTTCAAAGTTGTTGTAGAGCCTTTGTGTGGACTTGGCTCCCTTAGCTTTTATCGGTCTTGGATCTTAGTAATCCGGTCTTGGGACTTTCCTCTTCTTCATGGTGCGAAGACTACTAACTCCCCGTTAGTACGTCTAGGACTTGGGTCTTAGAACGAGAATCACCTCACGTCACTTCACCTCACTACAAAACTAACAAGACAATCCACGAAACAAACCAAGTATAGAAAATATGGTTTGAACTAGTATGTTGCTGTACTAGCCCACAATTAGTATAATATTCAAATAAGGATATTAAAACTAATTAGTTATACTTGACTTAGAATAATACAAGATGGTCAAGTATATTTATAATTACTCCTTTATAGATTTAATAAAGTTGTGGAGTAATATGAGAAGTCCCTTTTTATATTAAGCACTTATGGCTTATGACTTCTTTAGTATTCTTCTTCTTTCGGTTAAGTATTTATGGATCGAAGAATACATTAATTACAACCTCAGAGTTGTAATTTTACCTTTAAGTATATCAACTTAAGGTTTTAAGGTATACTTGTATATTGACGATTATAAGGTCAAAGTATACTCTTTTAACTTCAAGCAAGTTTATAAGATTTATGAGTCTTAGCCAAGATCCAATTAAATAAGTGCAAGTAATTGGCTTAAGATTGTGCTTTCGAAGTTTAGACGAATAATTACGAGTATTTTATAGATATCGTAGTATAACCCCACGGAACACTGATAGATGTTAGAAGGGGCTTATACGATATGACTCGTAATTGTTTATATACACAATATATGTTAGCCAAGATCCAATTAAATAGCGTAAATTAATTGGCTAACTTATGGATTTGATTCGTCCTTAATTTTAACGAATGATTATGAAGTAGTTTATATGGAACAAGCTATAATCCCCCGGAATACTAAAGATGTTAGAAGGGATTACACTTTTACTTCGTAATATTTTATATGTACGTTATTAGTTAGACAAGATCCAATTAAAGAGCGTTAAGTAATTGTCTAACTTGTACGATCCGTTTTAAGATTTGACAAATTACGAAGTGTTTATATGAGACAAGTAATAATCCCCCGGAATACTAAAGATGATAGAAGGGATTACACTTTTACTTCATAATTATTTTATGAGCACGAATGAATGTTAGCCAAGATCCAATTAAAGTGCAAGAAATAATTGGCTAACTCGTACTTGTGTCAAATATAATCTCCCCCTTGGAGATAAAGTACTTTTCTTTTTAGATCTTCTCGTTGGAATGATTTTTTACGAAGATCAAGTACTTATTCGAATTCCGAGTTTGAATCTAAGTTCTCCCCAAGAACTTCCTTTATAAGAGAGCTTGTATTAGAGTTTAAGATGAGGTAGAGAAGTTAAGTATAAAGCTTAAATACAAAGAACTCAAATAAGAAGCTAAAACTAACCACTTTTGGAGAACGGTCGGAGAAGTTCGCCAGAAAAATTCGCCGGAGGTTCGGCCGGATTTTGGCTATTGGCCGAGCTTGGGCAGCCCTTCGGGAGGCCGGGAAGTGGTAGCGGATGAGCTCACTTGGTGGGATAAATCTTGGTTGGGTGAAGCTAAGCTTGGGTTTCAAAAACCTTGTATATATGTAAGTATATAGAAGAGAGAGAAGGTTTTTGAGAAGAAGTGTGTGTATAGAATTTGAAAGAGATGAAGAGAAACACTTCTTGAAAAAATCCCAGCAACTTTGTGGCTCTTTAGCTTGAAGAAAATGGGTTGGGGTGGGGGTTTATTTATAGGAGGAGTTGGGTGGATTGAATGGTTGAGATTTGAAAAGGAATGAATGGTGGATGGAGTGTATCACATGGATTGATGACATGGTAAGTAGGTTGTGTTTCTTTGAAAATGGGAAGGAAGCATAAGCTAGTATTCATTCAAATCTCAGCTGATATATATATATATATATATATATATATATATATTAAATATATATTTTCCTTTTCTTTTAATCATTGTTTAATCACTTTAATTAAGGATTAAGCACCATTAATTATGACCACCCCATAAACTCTTAAATAAATATCATAAAAAATATTATAATTACCTAAATATTATAAAATGATATCCTGCAAGTTTTGGTCAACTTTAGTTAATGGTAGCTAGGTTAAACTTGGTCAACTGTGGGACCAAGTACCTCAATTTTTGTGCCCGGACAAAATTCTCTGAATACTACGAAATTTTTACCATGCTTAGAAAATACCATTTAAATGATCCATACCAAATTTCAAGTCATTCTAACATGTGGAAGTATTTTATCTAAAATTGGAACTATTCTGTCAGCCTTTCTTCCGAGCAAAAATACCATTGGTCTGAAATAAAGGAGATGGATCTTTTGACCAAAATTTTGACTTGTATAAATAATTAAAATATATTTCCTAATATATGAGATATATTTGGGTGATCGGAAATGTGTTTGAGTATTTTTGAATAATTTTCTCCGAGAAATGCTGATTTTACGAATCGGGAGAAAATTACTGTAAGTATACATAAATGAGTTGCAGAACTGGATATTAATATTCCAAACATGAATATTAATAATATTTGAATAAAAACTCTTTTTATTATATTTAGAGATATATTTTGGAGTGAAGAGTTTAAATATTTTTGATATAGCACGAGACTTCTAAAGAATATTTCTGATTTATTCCTTATTCGAGCTTGTTGCCATATTTATATTGCAACACAGATCTAAGAAATATCATATCTTGATGTTTCTTCTTTGATCATATTTCCTTAGAGATATATTCCTTAAAGATATAGTTTTGATATTTTGCAAGAATGTAATATCTCTTTTATCTGTTTAAAAGACATGATTTTGCTAGTTTGACTTTTCTACTTTGATTTGAATCAATTAAATTCATGTCCTAATGGAGAGGATCTACGTGTTCTTAATTTTATGTTTAATTGTACAAATACCAAAATAAATAATATATCGAAGATATCCTTTCATATTCCTATTTGATTTCATTGAAATTAATAAAAGACTTGTTTTGGGTTTATTATGGGCTTTATCTATTTAAAGTGTTTTAAATAAGATGCTCCATAGTTTAAAGTAAAGCTTCTTGAATTATAATGAGATTATAATAGTGAGATCTAGAAGATGATAACTCTAGACTTAAACAGTTCCTGATCATAGGATAACTAATCGGATGTTAGTGGATCCACAAAGATTGGTACATACTATGCTTGCTCCCTTCAGGAGGATGTCTGTTCTCATAGGCATTTGTGTGGTGACACTATAGCTAGTATGTAGGTGTTTATTAGGGAATAAGTTCACTGAACATGACTCGATAAGTTGAACAACTAATGGAGATTACTCACGTGTCAATAGTTATTCACTGAGTGATAGTTGTACAAGTATCCTTAGACTTGAGATCGTTAAAGTTATCTTGTTTATAATGAACTGTGCTTTGGTTTAGTCCTTATTCTCAAGGACATCCATTAGGTCTATTCTGGACATAGGGATTTGTGTATAGAGATAGTTAACCTCAATAGAGGATCTACCCCTTCCAGTATAGGAAGAGAATATCCTATGTTAGTCTTAGTATGCGAGTTCTGGAATCTCTGGCCAGAGTGTATGAAATTAGAAAGGAGTTTCTAATTTGCATTAATATGAACTTTGCATTATGAATAAGAAATCATATGATTAAATTTGATAGGCCTGACACGAGATCCATGCCTTGTATTTAATCAGGATATTGTAAGGGTAGAAGGAATTCATTGTACGGTAACTAGTCACTGACAGGTTCTTGGTATTCTAAGCAGTGAATTCATATTATCCGGATAGTCGCGATATGTTGAGAAGCATCACTCGCGATGTAGAATAAATATAATTAATCAGTTAATTATATTTAGTGAATTTTAGCATTCATATAAATAATTAATAAAAGTTTATTATTATTTATTTCTACTACCTACATAATATTGAACCTACAGGGTCACACCATAAAAAAATATTTTCTTTGATGAAATAATGAGAGAGAGAATTATTTTCTAAATAGTTTAGAAAAAGAAATAATGATTAAAATAGTTTTAATTATTATTAAAGTATTTTATAAAGATAAAATATGGGGCTAATATATATATATATATATATATATATATATTGATATATTATGAAAAAACCCTAGGGGAGCCCTATAAATAGAATAAGATGGCTCATTCTAAATATACACTTGGTTTTTTGAAACCCTAAGAAGAGCTAGCCTCCATCTTCTTTTTTTCTCTCTCTCTCTCCCAAAACTCCATTTTTATAAAAGTTTGGTTTTATAAAAAGCTTCATCAAAGAGGATCATTCTTGGTGGATCCAGTAGAGTGCTTCACACACTGAGTAGCAATTGCTAGCAACCATATTATAAAGCTTCAATTTTCAAGGCATGGTTACGATTCCTCCGTTTTTCTGATTGATACATTTTTCTATATGTGTGATACATGGTTTTTTACGGAATAATTGTTATATCACGCTTCCGCTCATCCGTAAATTCCTTCAGTTCAAGGGTGAGAGCTTCTAATGCCATAGCTAAACTTTTGTCAGATGAAGCTTTACGGTAGAAACCACTGACTTCACCATTCCTGAGATTCCAGTCTAGCCACGAGAATATTCTTCCCTTACTCTAAGAAGAGCAAGCTTCTCAACCTTCCTGCTTCAGATGAGACACTAATCCTTCGTTGAAATGACATTTTTTCCATTGATGTGGAATCGTCTGATTAGATGATTTGTGCCTTGATTCTTCAGCAAGAAAGATGCTTCAATTATTATCAGTGACACCATTGATTAGTTGTTATCAGTGATAGCAATTGTTGAATCCATGATGACATTCCTTTTTCTGTATAGCTTGTCTCGTGATGAAAACCTTTGTTGTCATCTCCAAAGATTATTAACGGAATAGCTTTTGTTGATCACATTTGATTGTGAAGCTCTTTCTTTGATCATATGCCTTGAGTATGAATTACCAAGAATACATATGAATCAATTAACATGTTAAGTCCTGCACTCACAAATGGATTAACAGTTCTTGGTACCCAACTTATCAGTTTGGGTCCAGATGGATTAGAAATTTTACTATAAACAGAGATAAAAATAGTTGCAACCTTATCATGCTAATTTTTATCTTTGTCTGACCATTTTCTCCATTTTAATAGCCTTGACAAATTTATCTCTAGGCTAAGGTAAAATTGGTTCCAACCTTACATAAGGAGGACTAGCAGTCTTTTCCCTATTGTAATCGTAAACATGCTTCTTCTATAATTAATGCAAGTACTAAGAGATGCATTCATGGCATAAAAATAAGTAAGCATTGAAATAGGAGTACATGGCATTCATTCAGAAAACATTACGCATAAGAATTAAGCAATACAGGCATGATATGGAACAAACAGAATTAACAAATAAATCACTAATTCTATCTAGTCTAATCATGTTGATGTATCTCATCTAGCTGTCTCAATCCAAATATGAACTAATTCATCTTAACAAACAATTCAGATTAAATGAATAAATCACATTATAATAGGATACAGAAGATAAGCATAAACAAAGGTCTTAAGTGCTGGAAAAACATATATCTCACTAAAGTAATTAATCATGTTCAACAAATATTCAAACACATATTTAAGATCATCTAAAGTAACATGCACAAGTTAAACATCAATCCTAGTTACCAGAAAAATATTCTAGTGAACTAGTTCAACATTATCTATGTGTGATGTTATCATGCTTGTGCGAGTGTTAAGCATTTAAACACTAAGATCTTAATTATGCATTGAATATTGAAAACAAAGTATTGCAGTGGTTCAAGAATTTGAAACTTGAGATATGTGTCTTTCCCATGCACTATAAGTTTAGACTGGCTGCTTCTCTAAGAAAATATTCCACCTTTATCACAACTCTTCAACTGAATCCCTACTCATCCTTGTTTATCAAGCTTCGTGTTCTATTATAGCAAAACCCCTGATAGTTAGCTATCAAATCTTGTTTATGTCCCAATCTCAGTCTTGTAATCACCTCTTGAACTGAATCTGTAAGAATCTCTGCCTCGGAATAGATAGGCTTGATCCTTGGATATAGCATAAGTGCTCCTTGTGAATCTGATTTGACTAAACTTCCTTGACGTCCAGTCCCTCAAGTAATTCTACCTAAGCTTCCTTTGATTCATCTATCAGTAACTCTTACATTCTGTCCCGAGGTTCCAACTTTAATGCCTGTAACTGAGATTTTTGTTTGTCCCCACTATTCTCTCTGACCTCCACAATTCCTGCCTGTACGATCTCATTGATACCCGGATAAATATATCATTGTTACAAACCACTGTGTGACTGTATAATCTGGAATCAAAGAGTTGTCTTTAAAATCTTCGAGAAAAACTGTACCCGTAGAAATTTCATTCATTTCCTGCGTCTGAAAACCCAGTGGTATCCTATGGAGCAAGCCTTTGAGGAAGTTCCACAATTTTCATCTGTAGATCTTGAAATCAGTTCCATTAGAGTAAGAAAACCATTAGTCTGGATAGCACATGGTCTTCATTTTCTTCGAAAGATTAAAATCATCTTTAACGTTCAGAGGAATCTTGAGTCTACCAATACTTAAAGTACCCCTAATTTAATATTTAAGAGAAATTTATATTTCCAATATTTTTAATTTTCTCAGAAAATAAATTAATCAAAAATAAATATTTACATAAAATCTAATTTTCAAGAATTTCGAATTTTCTTAAAAATTAAATAAAATATAAATTATTATTTAAGAAAAATTTAAATTTAAGAATTTTAGATTTTATGAAAAAATAAATAAATCAGAAATAAAAATTATGGCTAAGTCCAAATTATTTAAAATTCAAAAATCTCAAGTGTAGATAATTTTTTAAAATTAAAAAATCTGAAAATATAAGAACTTGACTGTTTAGGCTGACACACCGGATCTGATCTGTATATCGATCAACAAGCTCTGATACCAATTGTTAGGTCCCAAATTATCGTAGAAGGGGGGGGGGTTGAATACGATGATCACTAAATTAAAAATTCTTTCGAATCTTTAGCGGATATAAGATTTAGTGCTCGGTTAGTGGTTTCGTGTTCTTGAGGTGAATAGTGTTTGAAATAATAAAACGAGGAACACAAGATATTCGGGGAAGTATATATTCATATATAAATCCGCGAGGGGCGTTGCTACACTCCGGTAGATAAATTAACCGGCTACAATCTAAGAACAACAAAGTCCTAGCTTCTACAAAGATTTACAAATCAAATCCTATACAATGATCTAGCTTTTGTTTGTCTAAGGATTTAATTACAGGGTAACGATTATAATGGCTCTATGAATATACAAGAATAAAATCGGGCATTATAACGTTACTCTGGTGAGAAATTAAACGGATATAGAAAAAGCTTGAGCTTCTCTGAAAATCTTTGCTGCTTATTTTATCTCCTCTTGTTGGAGAAGAAGATAAAACTCAGAATAATACTCCTCCTTCATTCTGCTTCAAAGTGTAGACTTTATATCTGTTGAAATACATGGCCAATTATTTACCACATAATTCCATTAATAACTCAATAAAGTTGTGGTTGAGGTTTCTGTGGCGACCAAGGTAATATAAGCTCTGTGGCGACCAAGAGTGAATTTTGCCTTAGAAAAATTCTACCCATTTCTCTATGGCGACCAAGGTGAACCTAGGGTGAATTTCCCTTAAAAAAAATTCAACCCATTTCTCTATAGCGACCAAGGTGAACCTAGGGGGAATTTCCCTTAGAAAAAAATCAACTCATTTCTCTATGGCGACCACGGTGAACCTAGGGTGAATTTGCCTTAGAAAAAATTCAACCCATTTCTCTATGGCGACCAAGGTGAGCCTAGGGTGAATTTGCTTTGAAAAACTTCAACCTATTTCTTTATGGCGACCAGAGGGATGAAAACTGCACTTATGAAATTATTCTTACTCTCATTTATTCCCTGAGTATCACACTAAGTCAAGATCAGTTCCTATACTAAAATATTGAACTGTACATCCAGGATATTGCTTCTGAAGATCTATATACTGATTAGGATGACTCCTACTACAAGGTAGTGATTATATTGACTTAGTTTTTGTAAAGCATTGCATTCCTTGAGCTGTCCCATCTTGTCTTCTCTCTTGAGTTTTCGTCTGAATTATAAAACTTGTATTCCCTGATATGAATCCTCATTTAACAATCCTTCTAATGATAATACTCAGATTCCTTTCATGAAACGCTGACGCCTAGTGCAACTGGTCTAGTTCACAGACGATTAGCTCCGATTTAGGTCTTCGTATTATAGATTTGATTACATTGTTAAGCTTGCAACAACTTTATCGCTTCGAAAACTGACTGTCAACAAACAAATGTACTTTCACTGGAATCCTTTCTGATACTGTAGACAACGTCTTCATTGCTACTACAATCTTGAATACTTCATTCACTGTTCTTCACCAATGCTTGAAAATATAAATGAACTCTTGTCGGTGAGTATAGCTTCAAGACTACAGTTGTCTTCTTTAAACTCTGTCTATACAATATCTTCAATTCTTCAGATTCCTATGCTTCGAATACTGTCTATCTTCAATCAATGCCGATACACTGAAATCTTCTGGTAGCTCTTACACACTGAATCTTCATAATTTCTGAAGCCCTGAAAGTCTTTAACCTTTATTCTTCACTAAGGCATGATCATTTTAATGAGCTTCTTTCAGTGACCTGTAAACAGATTTCAAGCTTTCTTATAATCTTTTGATTCTTTCTATTTGCCTTGTCTTCATTTCTTCTGATTTCTTGTATTGTCGTATTATTATTAACTTGTCATGTTCTAGTATTGTTCTAGTTTTGAGTTATCACATAACTGTTAATACAGCTACCCAGTCTCACCAACATTCTGGGATTCTATTAATAACTTGATTTCATTCTATTGGATTTGAACTTGATGAGTTAAGTGACTGACTTTGGAAACTAGGGTTTTGTTGGAGGTTTGAAGTTCATTGAGTTGGGTTTGAAGAGATTGGAGTTGGGGTACTGTTGAAGTAGTTGAGATAGTAGACACTCCACTTCCCATGCTATCATGAACCACCCTTTTGACTTATTCGGCCATCAAAGCAGAAGGTTTAAACATAGATTTGTAGAGTTGATCTAATTTAACCTTGGTGTCATTATTTTAAGATATTTGATTGCATAGTTGTGTGCAGAGATAGAAATGACCGCTTCAGCTGCTTGATGCTGGATTCTAGATTTGAGAGTGTGAGGGTCGACAGTTTACCAGAAAATTTATTGATCCACTGTTTGACTTCTAGTAGTTTGGGAAGGAGTTCATCTATTTTGCTTTTAACCAACTTCACAATTGTGTCTTGATGACCCTCTAAGGTTTTCTAGAGTGCTTTGCCAATGTAGTTAAATGCTTTAAGTTGGGGATTATACACTTCAGTAATAGAATGATACATTTCTTGAGGAGTAAGCACCTTGCCATTACTACCTAGTATGACGACATACTCCTCCCTAAACCTTGCCAAAGCCTCCTCCATATCCAGTGTGAAAGATTTTAATAACCAGGTATTGAGTGGCATTTATGACACTTTATAATGCTCTAATAAGCTTTGAATTGATGCGTTTGTACTCAAGTTGTTAAGTGTTTTAACGTGTTTTCTAGTGTTTTTGCATTTCAGGTATTATCTAGATAATCAAGTGAATTAGCATTGTTTTGGTGCTAATTTGGTGTAAAGGTGGTGTTGGAATAAAAGCTCGTGGAAAGCCGACTCGAAGTAGCGAGAAAAAGAAGAAATTCTAAAGTTTTTCCAGAAGTACGGCGTGCCCGCGCTGGTCAAGCGCACTGCCGCGCCAGGATTTCAGAACGGCAGCGCGCCCGCGCTGTGATAGCGCGCGCCCGTGCCGGTGCGAATTCAGAGAATCCTGATTCTATTCTGAAAACAATTGGAGGACTTCTAGATTGCATGGGGTTGCTATATATATTCAAATAAAGGACGTTTTCAAGGGAGAGAAGTACCAGAGCACAAGGAGAGCCATAAGAAGACCGTTTTAGCACGGATTCAACGAGGACGAAGAAGATCTTGGTTTTTACTTGTGAATCTTTATTTTAGGTTGTAACTTGGATGCTAGTTTTCTTACTTGTGAACCTTACTCTTATTTCGTACTTGGTTTTGATTATTCGTTATAAAGACTATATTTGTTATACCATACTTTCATCGGAACCCACATTGATGATGAGTTTGATTTTGGACTAATCGTTATCATGGGGTTCTAACGGATTTATTTATGGATTTATGCAGTTAATTTGTTTCGATACCTTAGTGTGTGGTGATTGTATGATAACCTAGTATGGGTTATGCGTATTCGTCTTATGAGCGTCACGAACTTATAAGATAGTGAGTTGATCTTTAATGAAGCGACAGTGAATTTAAGGATTTAGAACTTGCCATGCTAGCATAGGTTCATGTGTTATTGTTATGCATGATTCGTAGTTAATTTTACCATCTTACTTGCCCTATGTAATCAAGATAGATAACTTGTGCTTAAACCGTTATATTGTCAAATTCTATAGACATATAGGGTCTGAATATAATTGGTGTCTATCCAGCTTCTATCTATTTTGTGAATGTCTGGCAGTATGGTATTCGTGCAACGAAAGTTGGCGTTTATCAGTTTCGTGTTATCTGATTAGTGTCATCACCATTGCATGCTAAGGTTAAGAACAAAAAGGCTATTAAATAAAGTATTTGATGAAGTTAGAATCCCATGTTTATCATATATATTAATTCAATCATCTTTAATCTCTTAGTTATAATTGTTAGTTTAATTTTTAGTTATAAACAACCTCAATTTGTTATCGTCTTAGCATTGAATAATAACCATAGATTGTTGTTTAAGTGCATGAATTAATTAGTTAACCAAGCCAGTCTCTATGGGAATGAACTAGAAAAGATTATATATTATTTGCGAATGCGTATACTTGCGTGTATTATGAGCGTGTGTTTAGCGACTAACAAGTTTTTGGCGCCGCTGCCGGGGATTGCAATGTTAATTTTTAGTTTATGTATTTTCCGTCAGTGGTCGTTAAAGTTCATTGACTCGGACATTATTACGTATTTGTTTCCTTGTCTTATTTCAGGTACTCAAGCGAGGGTGTATGCATACATGTTCGCGTACTCGTAAGAGAACACTGGATAAAGCCAAGGAAGAAGTTGTGGCGGTTCGAAAGGAAGTTTTTGAAGAAGAAAAGAAGGTAGAAGAAGAAGAAGAAGAGAAAGTCGAGGAACCAGTGTTAGTAGAGATGGGTGATCAAGCTGAAAATCTTAAGGCTTTGATGGACTATTCTCAGGTTAAGATTAATGATATTCAGTCAAGCATCATCAAGCCAGCCATCAGGGCTAACACTTTTGAGATCAAGTCAAGCACGATTCAGATGATACAGAACTCAGTTCAGTTCGGGGGTTCTCCTACTGAAGACCCCAACATGCACATCAGGGATTTCATCGACATCTGCGACACGTTCAACTTCAATGATGTGAATGAAGATACTATCAAGCTACGACTCTTCCCATTCTCTCTGAGGGACAAAGCTAAGTGCTGGTTACATTCTCTACCAGCAGGTCTATCACCACTTGGGAAGATCTTGCTCAAAAGTTTCTCAATAAATTCTTCCCTATGGCGAAGACTGCTGCAATCAGGAACGCTCTTACTCAGTTTGCTCAGCAAACTGGAGAATCTCTGTGTGAGGCTTGGGATCGATATAAGGAGATGCTAAGGAAGTGCCCGCACCATGGCATGCCTGATTGGATGATTATTAACTGTTTCTATAATGGATTGGGTGCTACTTCTAGACCCATGCTTGATGTAGCATCAGGAGGAGCCTTGTGGGCTAAAAGCTATGATGAAGCTTATGAACTTATTGAAATGATGGCTGCTAATGCGTACCAGAATCCTTCCCAGAGACTAACTCAGGGAAAGGTAGCAGGAATTCCGGAGTTGGATGCAGCAACTGCTATAGCTGCCCAACTTATGGCTTTGACGATGAAGGTGGACACTTTGGCTAAACATGGGGTTAATCAAATCGCTAGTGCCTATGAGCTTTATGCTGGTGCCCATGAGACTGACCAGTGCGCAATTTCTAGTGAATCAGCTCAGTTCGTGAGCAACTTTCAGTGTTCGCAACAACCCGTGACAACCACTTATCAACCCAACAACCGAAATCATCCTAATTTCAGTTGGAGCAACGCTCAGAATATGGTTCTACAGTCTTATCAGCAGTACCCAGCTAAGCTGTACAAACCCCCTGGTTTTCAGCAACCGTAATATGTACCGAGACAGCAACTTCAGCTGCAATAAGCTAATGAAAAATCAGAATTAGAGGAGTTGAAGCTAATGTGCAAGAGTCAAGTTGTTTCTATCAAGACCTTGGAAAATCAAATTGGGAAAATTGCCAATGCCTTGCTAAATCATCAGCATGGTACACTACCTAGTGACACTGAAGTGTCGGGAAGGAAGGAAGCTAAGGAGAAGGTAAAGGCAATCACCTTGAGGTCTGGAAAGGTTGTGAATCCCGAACAAACTCAAGCGTTGACTGAAGAAGCTGAGGATGAGAAAGAAGTATAGCAGCAGGAAGTAAAAGTGGAACCAAGGAAGATTACTATTGAGCACACTCTTCCTGAGGGTAATACAGGGGAGACACAGATCTACCCTCCACCGTCTTTTCCTAAGCGGCTGCAGAAGAAAAAGCTAGACAAGCAATTTGAGAAGTTTCTGAAAGTGTTCAAGAAACTTCATATCAACATACCTTCCGCTGAGGCTCTTGAGAAAATGCTAGTTACGCAAAATTTATGAAAGGTATTCTCTCTCGGAAAGTGAAGCTAGATGATTTAGAGACTGTCGCTCTCAAGGAGGAATGCGGTGCTGTGCTGCAACAGAAGTTGCCTTCGAAGCTTAAAGATTCAGGAAGCTTCACTATTCTGTGTACTATTGGAAAAATGTCTTTTGACAGATGCTTATGTGACTTGGGAGCTAGCATCAATCTGATGCCTTTGTCAATCTTCAAGCAGTCAGACTTACCTGATCCAAAACCGACTTATATGACCTTGCAGTTGGCCGACCGTTCTATTACATATCTGCGAGGTATTGTGCAAGATGTCTTGGTCAAGGTTGATAAACTTATCTTCCCTGTTGATTTCGTCAATATTGATTTTGAGGAGGATAAGAAGATTCCCATAATCTTGGGAAGACCTTTCTTGGCGACTGGCCGAACCTTGATAGATATACACAAGGGTGAGCTCACAATGCGAGTATTGGATCAGAATGTAACTTTTAATGTGTTCAATGCTATGAAATTTCCTATGGAAAATGAGGAGTTCTTAAAGTTGGAGTTGGTCGATTCTGTGGTTACTTCAGAACTTGATCAATTGCTAAGGTCTGATGCCTTAGAAAAAGCCTTATTAGGAAATTCAGATAGTGAAGATGACGAAGGTGAAGAACAATTACAATATTTGAATGCTTCTTCCTGGAAGAGGAAGATTGATATGCCTTTTGAATCTCTTGGAGTGGAGGAATTGAACAAAGCTCCTAAACGCCTCAAGCCATCTATTGAGAAAACTCCCACTCTTGAGCTTAAGCCTCTACCTAAGCATTTGAGGTATGCGTTTTTAGGTGATGCATCTACTTTGCCTGTTATTATGCATCTGACCTTTCAGATAGTAACGAGGAAAATCTCCTGAGACTTCTAAGAGAGTTCAAATCGACAATTGGTTGGACTATAACAGATATCAAGGGAATCATCCATTCTTATTGCATGCATAAAATTCTGCTAGAGGAAGGTAGCAAGCCTACGGTTGAGCGACAAAGAAGACTTAATCCGATCATGAAGGAAGAAGTGAAGAAAGAAATTCTTAAGTGGCTAGATGCAGGGATCATCTATCCTATTTCTGATAGTTCATGGGTAAGCCCGGTTCAATGTGTGCCAAAGGAAGTGGAATTACTGTGGTAGAAAATAAGAAGAATGAGCTTATTCCTACAAGAACAGTCACGGGGTGGAGAGTTTGCATGGACTACAGGAAGCTAAATAAGGCCACTAGGAAGGATCACTTCCCTTTGCCCTTCATTGACCAGATGCTTGATAGATTGGCTGGTTATGAGTACTACTGTCTTCTTGATGGCTATTCGGGTTACAATCAGATTTGTATCGCTCTAGAAGATCAGGAGAAGACTACCTTCACTTGTCCATTTGGTACTTTCACCTTCAGACGAGTTTCGTTTGGTCTGTGTGGTGCACCAGCCATATTTCAGAGATCTATGATGGCCATTTTTTCTGATATGATTGGCTAGAATGTGGAGGTGTTCATGGACGACTTCTCTGTATTTGGCGATTCTTTTGATGAATGCTTGCAAAATCTTAGACACGTTCTCAAGAGGTGTGATGAGACCAATCTGGTTCTAAATTGGGAGAAATGTCACTTTATGGTGCGACAGGGCATTATTCTTGGGCACAAGTTTTCTAGTAAGGGTCTTGAGGTGAACAAATCCAAGGTGGGGGTCATTGAAAATCTTCCTCCACCTATTTCTGTTAAGGGAATTCGCAGTTTTCTTGGTCATGCGGGTTTCTATATTATAATTCCCCTAAGAATATACAAGAGTTAAATCGGGCATTATAACATTACTCCGGTGAGAAGTTAAACGGATAAACAAATAGCTTGAGCTTCTCTGTAAATCAATGCTGCCATTTTCACTTCTCTGTTGGGAGAGAAGATGAACATAATAATTTCCAAAATAAATGGCTTGTTATCTTCTACTGCAAAGTGTAGACTTTATCCAATAATCTTGTGGCTGAGAATTGAGTACTTCTGTGGCGATAGGAGATACAGGTCTTGTTATGTGGCGATAAAGGGGAGCTGCTTGATTTGTGTGGCGACAAAAGGGTGCACTCTAGTATATACTTGTACTTTACAAAAACCTCTGTGGCGATAACTAGTTTAGCTAGTACATTACTTGTGAACTATAAAACTAACTCCCCTGTGGCGACACAGGGGGTTACTAGTACACCTAGTAAACCAAGATACAATATGTGTGGCGACAGGTTTTACCACTACTAGTGCACGTACATAATTGTACTTAAACAAACAGAACCAAAAGTTTGTTCAACTTTATTCCTTTCCTTCTTTCATTTTGTTTTATTTTCTTTCTTTTTGTTTTTCCCTTTTTTTTGTTTTCTTTTTCTTTCTCTCTCCTTTTTTTCTATTTTCTTTTTAAGTTTAAATTGTAACTAAATTAATTTATAAAATAAACTTAAATATAAAACTTAAATAAATAAACTAATTTAGATTTATAAAATAAACTTATTTAAAGTATATAAGATAAATCATTTTAAGTTTATTAAAAAAATTATATTAAAGTCCATTAAATAAATTTATTTAATTTATCAATTAAACTTTGAGCTTCACCAATCCCCTTGAGTTGTTGAGCTGTATACCCCGCGCACCTATTCTCGTACTTTAACAGATAAACGTTCAATCCAAGTACGTTCCTCAACTTAACAATTCTTCTATAAATAATACCCAGATTCCTTTCACGAGCTGTTGACGCCTGGTGCAACTGGTCTGGTTCACAGACGACTAACCCCGATTCAGGTCTTCATATTATACTGATTACTTTGTTAAGCTTGCCTCAACTTTATTGCTTCGAACCCTGACTGTCAATAAACAATCGTACTTTCACAGGAATCCTTTCTGGTACTTTAGACAACGTCTTCATTAACCTATGTCTATACCCTGTCTTCAATTCTTTAGATTCCTATACTTCAAACACTGTCTATCTTCAATCAATGTCAATACACTGAAATATTCCGGTAGCACTTGTATACTGAATCTTCAACCTTTCTGAAACCCTGAAAGTCTTTAACCTTTGTTCTTCACTGAAGCATGATCATATTAATGAACTTCTTTCAGTGACCTGTAGACAGACTTCAGGATTTCTTCTAATCTTCTGATTCTTCGTATTTGCCTTGTCTTCATTCTTCCTGATTTCTTGTGTAGACGTAGTATTATTAACCTGTCCTGTTCTAGTGTTGTTTTGTGTTGAGTTATCACGTAACTGTTCATACAGCTACGCAGTCTCACCAACAATAGCATGTACTGTATTTTATTCCGTACCGAAAATCATTTGCAAACAGCATTTCCAGAATTTTCCAGAGAATATACTTATATTCATATAAACTTTCTGAGAATCAAACCAACAAATCAAGGTGTTATCGATATCTGGTAATCAAAACGAAGGGTTTAAGGAGTACTATCAGATTATCCAAGTTTCAGAACTGCAGAATCAAAGGTTGATTTTATATAATTTTATTTATTTTCGAATTATTTTGATTAAAATAATTAATTTTTGTTCGGGTGATTGTTTGAATGATTTGATGATTGTATGTTAAAGCTTGTCTTCCTGATGATTTTGATATGTCATATGACTGATTTGGAGTTCAATAACATGTTCAAAATTGAGTTTAATTTTCGGATTTTAAAATTAGGGTTTATAATTCGTTTGAATGTTCTTGATTGAATTTGGGGGTTTCTTATTTAAGGATTTGTACACGTTCTAGATGGGTGGGTTTTGTTCCCCTTGAAATTTGCAATCGATTCGTGTATAGCTTGTTAACAGACGATCCCTGGTTTGAACGAAGTTGTCTTTTAAAGTTTCACCGATTTTAATCGAGTTCACCGAAAACCGGTGAACTTCTCTGCCAATTTCTGGCGAACTCAGGGGTTATTAGACTAGTTTGATTACATGGTTATGTTCCTTGTGAGTTGTAGTCGTGATCTGGAGGTGATGGTGGTGTGAGGATGCCGGAATCATGTTCTCCGGCGAGGCAGGGAAATTTTCCGACGAAGGGTTGGAAAATTGCAGTTTAGTCCCTGAACTTTTGGGGACGATGAAGTTTAGTCCCTGTAGTTTCCAAAATTTGCAAATTTAGGATTCCTTTTTATAAAATATTTAAAAATCATATTTCCTATTTATTTTAATTATAAAAATTTGTTTTTAATTATTAAAAATTCCAAAAATTATTATTTTAATTCCAAAAATTATTTTTAATTCAAAAATAAATCTGAATTAATTGGTCAATTAATTCAAAAATTAATTGATTTAATTAATTATTAATTGATTTTAATTAATTATTTAATATTAATTTAATTATTTATTATTAATTTAAAAATTCCGAAAAATAGTTTCGAGCTTTAAAATATTATGTTAAATTGTTTTCAAGGCTCGATAATTATTATAAAATTATTTTGAAGCCAGATTTGTCCAACCAGACTCTGTTTATTGCTTCAAAATTTATCCAACCACCCGTTTTGACTCCAGAAAATGTTTTAAAAAATCATATTAAATACCTGAAAGACTGTTTATGACCCGAGACTTCCTTATAAATGAAATTTCATTGATTTTTTGACATGTTATGTGTTATATGTGACTTGTTTGTTTGGCTGTCGAACTATGTGATTAGTGTTTACTTGTTTTTAATATAATTTTTAATCCGTTAATCGGATTTGGGTAAAACGAAGGGTAGATAGAAGTGTATACCGAATAGAATGATATGAGTTGAGTATTGATAGATACTTATGATATGTGAGCAGAAGAGGCAAGGCGTAGGAAAGGGAAGCAAGTAGTCGAGGAATAGGAGATTGTGATTGGAAGTTAGTGAAGTATAGCAAGCTAATACCAGGCAAGTGTTCTGAACTTTCTCGAGATATATTGTAGATAATTGATAGTCTTGTTTTATATTGCAAGTGCTTTGAAGCACTGAACCCTAAACCTTGATTCCAGTTATTGATCTTTGAGCCATAAACCTTATTTTTTCTGAACCGTTGATTGTTGATTACCTAAATACGAACCACAGTTATATGATACTACTCCACAAATACATACAAACTAAATACCGAACACTGAATCAAGATTGCTTATAGATTCAAACCATTGTACCTTATGCTTTGAAAGACCAAATCCTTATAACCTTGAAACTTTGATTCTTTTGTTATCCAATTCTTTCACCACATGATAGCCATTCTTTGAAATTGCGATATTATTTCTTTGTGAAGATTGAAACCCTCTCATGATTGGAAATCCAATATTATTTATGATTCCGTTTATTTCTTTGCATTATTTATTCTGTTATTATGATAAAATTTGATTGTTTTATAAAATTGTGGACCAGATTCGTGGTCAGACCAGATTGGTGGTCAAGTTAGGCCAATGTGTGCCTTGGATCCAGTAATCAGAGCAGAGTTGTGTGCCTTGCTTGAGGTTAGTGCGTAACTGATCAGCAGCCTAACCTTGGTTTTTAAAATGAAAATATAATATCCAATTCTAAATCATTAATCATTGTTCACTTGATACCTTAACTCTTTTCACTTGATGATCATTATTCTCAGTCTTGTAAATGTGACTTGCTGAGCTAGTTAGCTCATTTGTGCGACATTGTTTATGTTCTTTTCCGGTTAAGAAGGAACCTGTTGGTAGCGAGGATCCTCAATCCAGTGCCAAAGCTAGGGGTCCAGTTTGATCGAGTTAAGCTAGCTGACAGCTTTTGGGATAGTTTAAGTTTGTAAAGTTTGTAATGATGTTTAATATTCAGTTGTAAGTTTGAATAGTTGGGATTTGGGCGTTTGTAATATAAGTGTGTGTGTGTGGCTTGTGAACATACTTTAACCTGTTGTGATCCATGGTAGTTGGTAAGTAGGGTCACTGCATATTATTATTATCTTTATTATTGTTATAAGCAGGTTATAAATAAGGTGTGTGTGTGTGTGGACCCCAAACTTCTGACCCGGGTTTGGTATCAGAGCTATAGGTTATAAGGCACTGACATAAGCCTAGGTTGACGGGAATGGGTAGAGGGTTAGGATTAGAAGTAAGGAAATAGAAAGATAGAACGTCGAGAGATTGAGTGCGACGGTATAACAGGTATTAGTATGATTCGTGTCGTGGTTTCTAGGTTCTTATTTTGGAATATGATTTCAGATAGCAGAGATGGCCGACTCTTTTATCCCCGTATCAGCTGATCACTCAGAGCCCTCAGTTGGGAGACCATCTTCAGATCCATGTCATGTTGTTCCCCCAATGTTTGCTATTTTACCTCCACCTATGTTGCAGCCCGTACCACTGCAGGCTATTCCACCCCCATGCATGAGGCCACCTATCAGAGGACCCCTACCAGCTGATTCAGATTCCACTGGGCATTCAGTTGCGGGTGCCCCATTCCATTCTACATTGCATCATGTTCCTTATTACCAGTATGAGGCTCTTATATTGGAACGTGATTCCTTGTTGGCACAGATCCGAGAGCTGCAGCATATCATCAGGACTACAAATGTTGATCGTAGTGTGAGGGAGCTCCGAGAGGAGATCCATGTGACACGCAGGATTCTTGAGGCCAGGCTACATAGAGCTACATTAGCTGGCCCTGATGCATTTATGGGATGGGCTAGTGAGGTGCTGGAGGATCTCGAGAGGCTAGGCGGACCAGAGTTTCCTTGGAGTCAGAGCCAGAGGTACGGAGATGGAGATGCTGAGTAGTGGTGTTGTGGTTGTTTAGTATATACAGTAGTGTATAGTGTGTATCAGTAGACTTTTGGGTTGTATTTATAGACTAGATCTGCTGACTAGTGAGTAGGTTTGTTGTACCCTTTTTCTTTTACTTCTGAAGTGTTTTAACGCTTGTACTACCTAAAACTATTAATCTATATATATCAGTACCTTTTTCCTTTCCAGCATTTTTATTTACATTACTGCACCTGTTTTACTTTACTTTATTTTTTGCTCCAGTTATACCACCTGTGATACCATATACCATATCCCCTTAACTGTTTATATTCTGTAAAGAAACATGCAATTTACTTAGTTCAACTGTTACAACTATTTTCAAAAAGAGATATTTCTGTTTTACAAAACATTTCTTTTATGCAAAGAATTTGATTTAAAGGCTAAATAAGTTGTTTGATTCTTTACAAAAAATGCATCCCAGAAGATATACCCGCACCAATACCCAGAATGAAGAAACCAACAACAAAAACAACTAAGACAATACCAACCAGAATGCAAACCCAGGACCCAAAGACCCAGCAAGTAGCCCAGATTCTTCAAATCTTGGCTCAACAAACAGTTCACCTGACTCAACAATAACAAAGACAGACCAATCCCCAGGTAACTTTCAAAACTTTTCAGGCGGTGAACCCACTAGAATTCAAGGGTTCCTTAGATCCGATTGAAGCGAATTTTTGGTTAAAGGAAATAGAGAAGTCATTTGCTTTAGCTAAAGTGAAGGAAGAACAGAAGGTTGAGTTTGCAAGTTATTATTTAAAGAATGAGGCCACCTATTGGTGAGAAACTGTAAAGACATTGGAAGGTACATATGTTATTACTTGGGAGAGCTTTAAAGAACTGTTTATAGAAAAGTATTTTCCCCAGTTTGTTCAGGATCAAATGGAGCTAAAATTTTTAGAGTTAAAACAAGGAAATATGTCGGTAGCTGATTATGAGAGTAAGTTTGAAGAGTTGTCAAGGTATGTGCCATCATATGTAGATCCTGACATGAAGAAGGCTAAGAGATTCCAGTAAGGTCTGAAGCCATGGATCAGAGGGAAGGTAGCCATATTTGAATTGAATACCTATGCAGGAGTTGTACAGAAAGCTATAATTATAGAAACAGAGAGCGAGATGTCACAGAAAGAGAAGGAAAGTAAGAAGAGAAAGTTTGAAGGGAGTGAAGGACAGTCACAACCAGGGAAGTTTCCAAATTTTAGGAAGGGCAAGTTTCATCCAGGGAGAAATTTTAATTTCAAGAAGCAAAATACAGGCGACGGAGGTCAAGGCAACCGTCCTGTCAATGTGAATCAACCGAATCTGTTGAGGCTAACTTTTCCAAATTGTTAAGTATGTGGGAAGAAACACGGAGGAGTTTGTAATAAGTTGAACGTGGTTTGTTTCAAGTGTAATCAGAAAGGGAACTATTCAAGGGAGTGCCGCAATCAGCCAGCAAAAGAGCCAGTGAACAAGGATCAGTCTACTCCGAATTCAGCAGTTAAGGTTCCAGCTATTGGATTTACATGCTTTAAATGTGGAAAGCCCGGACATATAGCCAGGGATTGTAAGACACCAGCCCCAGTTAGTAATGCATTGAGAATTATGGGATCTACTCCAGCAGTGAATGAGACTCCAAGGGCTAGAGATTTTGATATGTCTGTGAAGGACGCTATCCAGGATACTGATGTCATGGAAGGTACGCTTAATGTAAATTCTTTTTGTGCCAAAGTGTTAATAGATTCGGGAGCAACTCGATCGTTCATTTCTCAAGATTTAGTTAATAAGTTAAATTGTCCGGTTGAGTATTTAAATGAAATAATGAATATGGAATTTGCAAATCAAGAATGTATATTTGTTAATCAAGTTTGTCGGAATTGTGAGATTGAGATTTCTAGTAGTAAGTTTTGTATGGATTTGATACCATTTAAGCTAGGAGAGTTTGACGTTATCTTAGAAATGCATTGGTTATCTAAGCATGATGTCCAGATAGATTGTCGAAATAAGAATGTAATGGTGAAGACTCCAGACGAAAGAATAGTAACGTTTAAGGGCCAGAAACAAGCAAAGAAGTTCTTAATGATGATTCAAGCCAAGAAGTTACTACGACAAGGATGCGAGCATTTCGTTGCATATATGATTGATAGAAGTCAGGAGCCAGCAAAACTTGAGGATATTCAAGTAGTCAATGAATTTCTAGACGTATTTCCTGATGAGTTTCCAGGACTTCCTCCAGACAGAGAAATTGAGTTTGCAATCGACTTAGCACCTAGAACAGAACTAGTGTCTAAGGCCCCGTATAGAATGGCGCCCGTTGAGATGAAGGAACTAGCAAAGCAATTGCAAGAGTTGTTAGAGAAAGGCGTAATCAGACCCAGTGTATCCCCGTGGGGTGCATCGGTACTATTTGTCAAGAAAAAAGATGGGAGCATGACACTGTGCATTGACTATCGAGAGCTTAACAAGCTTACTATCAAGAACAAGTATCCGTTGCCTAGAATTGATGATTTATTTGACCAGTTGAAAGGAGCCAAGTACTTCTCCAAGATCTATTTGAGATCGGGATATCACCAACTAAAGATTAAGCCAGAAGATATACCAAAGACAGCTTTTAGGACAAGATATGGACATTTTGAATTTTTAGTGATGTCTTTTGGATTAACTAATGCCCCGACAGCATTCATGAACCTGATGAACATAATTTTCAAGGAATACTTGGACAAGTTTGTTATTGTATTTATAGATGATATTTTAATTTATTCAAAGACAGAAGGAGATCATGCAGAACATTTGAGGACAGCTTTAAAAATTTTGAGGAAGAAACAGTTTTATGCTAAATTCTCGAAGTGTGAGTTTTGGTTACAGAAAGTTCAGTTCTTAGGACACATAGTCAGTAATGAAGGGATCAAAGTTAACCCAGCGAAGATTGAAGCAATTACAAATTGGGAAAGATCGAGAACACCGACAGAGGTAAGAAGTTTTTTGGGATTAGCGGGATATTATCGCCGATTTGTTAAAAATTTCTCAAGGATTGCGACACTATTGGAAAAGCTTACACGGAAAAACGAAAAGTTTATATGGACTGACAAATGTGAAGAAAGTTTTCAGGATTTGAAGCGAAAATTAATTACAGCACCTATTTTGTCATTTCTAGATGATCAAGGGAATTTCGTAATCTATATCGATGCTTCTCATAAAGGACTAGGATGTGTTCTGATGCAGCACGACAAAGTTATTGTGTATGCGTCAAAGCAATTGAAACCACATGAACAGAAGTATCCTACTCATGATTTGGAGTTAGCGGCTATAGTATTCACTTTAAAGATTTGGAGACATTATCTATATGGAGAAAAATGCGAGATTTATACGGATCACAAAAGCTTGAAGTACATATTCACACAAAAGGAGCTTAATATGAGACGGAGAAGATGGTTAGAGTTGATTAAGGATTACGATTGCATGATTAACTATAATCCCGGTAAAGCAAATGTTGTGGCGGACGCGTTAAGTCGGAAAGAAAAGTTGAATGTGTTATCAGTACCCGAAGAGATATACAAGGAATTTCAGAAACTGGAATTGGAAATCAGAGTTTGCAAACCTGATGAAGCGAAAGTGTATAATATGACTTTCCAACCGGAGTTGTTAGAAAAGATAAGGAAGTGTCAAGAGGAGGCAATGGATCAGGACATTAATCGTTTGGTAGGTGAGGAGTTGTGCACGCAAAAGGACGATCAAGGAATTCTTAGGTTTTCTTCTAGAATTTGGATTCCACCAGTATCGGAGTTAAAGAATTAAATTTTACAGGAAGCTCATAATTCAAGATATTCAATCCATCCAGGGAGTACCAAGATGTACAGAGATTTAAAGGAAAATTATTGGTGTCCAGTTATGAAGAGGGAGATTGCATAATGGGTTAGCAGATGTTATACATGTCAGAGAGTTAAAGCAGAGCACCAGAGACCAAGTGGATTGTTGCAGCCATTAAAGATTCCAGAGTGGAACTGGGAGCACATTGCCATGGATTTCATAGTCGGATTACCAAGGACGAAAGCCAATCATGATGCCATTTGGGTTATAGTGGACAGACTTACCAAGTCAGCTCATTTTCTGCCTATAAATGAAAGATTTTCACTAGACAAGTTAGTCCATATGTACCAGAAAGAAATTGTTGTTCGTCATGGAGTTCGTGTGTCTATCGTATCCGATCGAGATCCGAGGTTTAATTCGAGATTTTGGAAGAGTTTTCAAGAATGTTTGGGAACGAGACTGAATATGAGTACGGATTACCATCCACAGACGGACGGCCAGAGTAAAAGAACAATCCAGATAATCGAAGACATGTTACGTGTTTGTTCTATTGACTTCAAAGGAAGTTGGGATGAGCATTTACCTTTGGTAGAATTTGCTTACAACAACAGCTATCATGCCAGTATTGGGATGCCACCCTATGAAGCTCTCTATGGACGCAAATGTCGATCTCCCGTATATTGGGACATAGTAGGAGAATGCAAAATACTTGGACCTGAATTGGTGCAACAGACGAAGGAAGTTGTTGAAGTTATCCAGAAAAGATTGATAGCAGCACAAGACCGTCAAAGGAAGTATGCAGATCAATCAAAGAAAGATATGGAATTCGAAGGAAATCTGGTATTGTTAAAAGTATCACCGTGGAAGGGATTGACGAAATTTGGGAAGAAAGGAAAACTGAGCCCTAGATATGTTGGACCTTTTTAGATTCTAAAGCGTGATGGCAAAGTAGCTTACGAGTTGGCGTTACCCCCACACAAAGAGCACATTTACAATATTTTTCACGTATCGATGCTTAAGAAGTATAATCCAGACTCCAGACATGTAATCGAATATGAGCCAATAGAACTTCAAGCAGATTTGTCGTATGTAGAGAGTCCAATAGAGAATCTAGAAGAAAAAGAGAAAGTGTTAAGAAATAAAGTAGTAAAGTTAGTAAGAGTACTGTGGAGAAACCCGAAGGTTGAAGAATCAACCTGGGAGTTAGAAAGTGATATGAGAGAAAAGGACCCTCATTTGTTTTCTTAGGAGATTCTGAGGACAGAATCCTTTTAAGGGGGGAAGGATGTAATATCTGGGATATATCGTATAATTATTTTTACTAATAAATAAATATTATGTATGTTCAGTATTTATTCTGTGAATTATTTGTTAAGTGGTATATGTGTTTGGATGTTTAAAAATAATATAAATTGAGTATTTTAATTTTTATAAGTCCAAAATAAAATATAGATAATTGTCATATCTTCCGATTTATTTTTATGTTGATTTTGATTTTATAGGAAATTTATGGATTTTATAAATTCTTTTTCCGAATAATTATAAACTATTTTATATAATCGGGAACCAGCCGACTTCACCCATTTTTATGTTTTTATAACCCGAAACTCTTCCGAGAACTCCTTCCTAACCCAATTGCAATATTTCGAGCATTTTTCATGTTTCGACTTTTTCGATCCGGCATACGATTTGTCCTGTGCGGGTCCCGGCGCAATATTTTTTATACAAAATTCGTTTCGGTAAGTCAATAAAACTCGTATTTTCAATAAATGGGATCTTTTTATTAAACTATTATAATCATCACTTCGTAATACGTGTAACAAGGCGCTGAGACCAAGACCGCAGTACAAATTGTACATATTTGGATAATTATCCCAAAACCAGTACCATTTGGATCTGTTTTTCTAAATAAACGTACTATTTTATATCTGGAATGATCCAACGGGATAATAATTTTCCGTATTTATAAATAGCCTTTACCGTTTTTTATTTCATACCGAAAATCATTTACAAACAGTATTTACAGAATTTTCCGGAGAAAATACTTATATTCATATAAACTTTCTAAGAATCAAACCAACAAATCAAGATATTATCGATATCCGTTTGGAAAGCTCTAGTAATCAAAACGAAGGGTTTGAGGAGTACTATCAGATTATTCAAGTTTCATAACTGCAGAATCAAAGGTTAATTTTATATAATTTTAATTTTTTTCGAATTATTTTGATTAAAATTATGAATTTTTGATCGGATGATTGTTTGAATGATTTGATGATTGTATGTTATAGAGCTTGTCTTCCTGATGATTTTGATATGTTATATGACTGATTTGGAGTTCAATAACATGTTCAAAATTGAGTTTAATTTTCGAATTTTAAAATTAGGGTTTATAATTCGTTTGAATGTTCTTGATTGCATTTGGGGGTTTCTTATTTAAGGATTTGTAGACGTTCTAGATGGGTGGGTTTTGTTCCCCTTGAAATTTGCAATCGATTCATGTATAGCTTGTTAACAGACGATCCCTGATTTGAACGGAGTTGTCTTTTAAAGTTTCACCGGTTTTAATCGAGTTCACCGAAAACCGGTGAACTTCTCGGCCAATTTTTGGCGAACTCAGGGGTTATTAGACTGATTTGATTACATGGTTATGTTCCTTGTGAGCTGTAGTCGTGATCTGGAGGTGATGGTGGTGTGAGGATGCCGGAATCATGTTCTCCGGCGAGGCAGGGGAATTTTCCGGCGAAGGGTTGGAAAATTGCAGTTAAGTCCCTGTAGTTTCCAGAATTTGCAAATTTAGGATTCCTATTTATAAAATATTCAAAAATCACATTTTCTATTTATTTTAATTATAAAAATTCATTTTTTAATTATTAAACATTCCAAAAATTATTATTTTAATTCCAAAGAATATTTTTAATTCAAAAATAAATCTGAATTAATTAGTTAATTAATTTTAGTTAATAATTAATTAGTTAATTGGTCAATTAATTTGAAAATTAATTGATTAATTAATTTAATTAATTATTAATTGATTTTAATTAATTATTTAATTAGATTTAATTATTAATTATTGATTTAAAAATTCCGAAAAATAGTTTCGAGCTTTAAAATATTATTTTAAATTGTTTTCAAGGCTCGATAATTATTATGAAAATTATTTTGAAGCCAGATTTGGCGACCTGGACTCTGTTTATTGCTTCAAAATTTATCCAACGGCCCGTTTTGACTCCGGAAAATGTTTTAAAAATCATATTAAATACCCAAAAAACTGTTTATGACCCGAGACTTCCTTAAATGAAATTTTATTAATTGTTTGACGTGTTATGTGTTATATGTGACTTGTTTGTTTGATGTCGAACTATGTGATCAGTGTTTACTTGCTTTTAGTATAACTTTCAATCCATTAATCGGATTTGGGTAAAACGAAGGGTAGATAGAAGTGTATACCGAATATAATCATATGAGTTTATTATTGATAAATACTTATGATATGTGAGCAGAAGAGGCAAGGCGTAGGAAAGGGAAGCAAGTAGTTGAGGAATAGGAGATTGTGATTGGAAGTTAGTGAAGTATAGCAAGCTAATACAAGGCAAGTGTTCTGAACTTTCTCGAGATATATTGTAGATAATTGATAGTCATGTTTTATATTGCAAGTGCTTTGAAGCACTGAACCCTAAAACTTGATTCCAGTTATTGATCTTTGAGCTATAAACCTTATTCTTTCTGAACCATTGATTGTTGATTACCTAAATACGAACCACAATTATATGATACTACTCCACAAATACATACAAACTAAATACCAAACACTGAATCAAGATTGCTTACAGATTTAAACCATTATAACTTATGCCTTGAAAGACCAAATCCCTATAACCTTGAAACTTTGATTCTTTTGTTATCGAATTCTTTCACCACCTGATAATCATTCTTTGAAATTGCCATATTGTTTCCTTGTGAAGATTGAAACCCTCTCATGATTGGAAATCCAATATTGTTTATGATTCCGTTTATTGATTTGCATTATTTATTCTGTTATTATGATAAAATTGGATTGTTTTATAAAATTATGGACGGGATTCGTGGTCAGACCAGATTGGTGGTCAAGTTAGGCCAATGTGTGCCTTGGATCCAGTAATCAGAGCAGAGCTGTGTGCCTTGCTCGGGGTTGGTGCGTGACTGATCAGCAGCCTAACCTTGGTTTTTAAAATGAAAATATAATATCCAATTCTAAATCATTAATCATTGTTCACTTGATACCTTAACTCTTTTCACTTGATGATCATTATTCTCAGTCTTGTCAATGTGACTTGCTGAGTTAGTTAGCTCATTTGTGCGATATTGTTTATGTTCTTTTCCAGTTAAGAAGGAACCTGTTGGTAGCGAGGATCCCCAATCCAGTGCGAGAGCTAGGGGTCCAGGTTGATCGAGTTAAGCTAGCTGACAGCTTTTGGGATAGTTTAAGTTTGTAAAGTTTGTAATGATGTTTAATATTCAGTTATAAGTTTGAATAGTTGGGATTTGGGCGTTTGTAATATAAGTGTGTGTGTGTGTGGCTTGTGTACATATTTTAACCTGTTGCGATCCATGGTAGTTGGTAAGTAGGGTCACTGCATATTATTATTATCTTTAGTATTGTTATAAGCAGGTTATAAATAAGGTGTGTGTGTGTGGACCCCGAACTTCTGACCCGGGTTTGGAGGACGCCACAGACAATTGGACCTTTCTCAATGCAGTCCACATATGCTTCATCTTGAGATAGGAGATGCATTTGCATCTTTACCTTCCAATGGAGATAGTTGTCTTTGTCCAAAAATGGAACGTGACGCTCTCAATCTCGGGGTTAGAAAATGAGGACCCACACACCTTTAAACTATGAATAAATAAGCGTAAACCCAATTAACTAATAACAGGATCTAACAGGATCAAGTTTGAGACAATTTTTTTAAAAAAAAAAGATTTCAACTACCAACCATAATATATAAATTACAACCCAAAATAATATTTAATTTACACAATCGATTATGACTTTGAACCGACAGATAACCCATTGTATTTTTACAAACTTTCCGACTAAGTGCTTGCTCACACACAACCTGTACTACCTGCTCTGGCATCTGGAAGCCTACAACATGGTAGGGGCCACCAGGTACGCTCATACAAGAAGTTTGCCTAAGTCTGGCCATCATCTTTCTTAACTGCCATGGTTAGAACAAAACATAATATATGAGTATAAAGCTCAGCAAGTAACTAAATGACAGTTCTAGGATGCAATAATCAAAATCTATTCACAATACTTTTAAGGAATTCACTTTTAACATTCTAGGTGGCAGATTTCTATCTTTGGGCTAGGGAAGGTTTATGAAGAAATAGTTGGGCTTTCAAGAATCATGGTTCAGGATAAGGCGAAAACCGACATTCATCACAAATCATCAACAGGATCTCAAGGATCTTTTAAATGGAAAGAAAGAATCTATTCATCTTTGAGAATCAATTATATGATTGACAACAATATCAGAATAAGAATCAGGGTTCTCAAAGCTGTATGCTAATCAATAACATAATCAACTCATTTCGAATCATTATAAACCATTTCATTTTCAAAAAATCAATTTGCTAAAGCAATGTATTCATTATCCTTTATAAATTGATAGGGAACCCTTGACTGGACTACTTCAACTTTCAATTAATAATAATAATATGGGTAATCAGCCCGTACCGACCTCCATTTGGTCGTTAAGGTACCTATGGCATAATTTCAGCCTTAAATTAAACTAGCCCTGCTAGTCTCTTATATGACTGGACTAGTCCCACTAGTCTCTTACGTCTCTATCCAAACCATCAGGAATTCATTTGGAAAACCTTGTCTTGGAAAAGAAAGGTTTTACTAAATTCATCTTATATTACCAAGAATATGAAATTATTCGGACTTTTTCAAGTCGAAACTCATTCTTAAGTTCATTTTATGATTCAAGGAAAGTGAATGAATCAAACGTAAACAGGGATCAATACCAAGGAACTGGATCAAATAACAAGCATGGATCAATACCAAGGAACTGGATTAAATGATAAACAGGATATACAAGTTAGGGAATTAAAATAGTTCCAAGGATCATAAGGTAAACAAAGGAATAAAGGATCATTACGCAAGGGGGTTCGTAAAGGCTCTTATAGGGTTTACAAGAATTCAAGGTATCAACAGGTGATCTGGATATGAATAAAAAGGTTACTATAAAGGTTTGAACAATAATCATATCAAGTCATTATAAGAACAATAGCAGGGTTTCTCAAGAATCAATAACAGGTTCACAACGAACAATAACAGGGTTTCTCAAGAATCAATAACAGGTTCACAAGGAACAATAACATCAATACTCTTCATGGCATCAACAATATCCTTTCAATATAAAACTTATACAAGTAGGTAGAGTTACTTATCTAAATTCTCTTTCCTGTTTCACAAGGGTTGAACTACTGCCACCTAGTACACATTTCCCTTTCCTAGCCTGAATGCCCTCATTATCCGAATCTACAATCCAGAAATCAAAACCCTAATTCCCATTCGACGTTCCCGAAACGCTTAACAATTTCCCTTTATCGCAATACCGTAAGATTATATATATATACTCAATCATATACACAAGGAACGCTTATACCATAACTCGTATACTTCAACCAAATAGCCATCGAATCACATATTGTGATGCAATTACAACACATAGTATATAATCCTTGTATCCAAACTCTATACTCGAGTTAAAATAATAATTATACAATCTCATATCAAGACGACTCAATCCTTCCTTTTAATTCACATTGATTGAACCAAAACCACCAAATAAACCAATTAATCCCTAGTAATCTTACATGCATTTACTTTGTGAAGTCCTATGATTAAATCAACCTTTTTCACACCCTTAACCATTCGGCCCTTACAACCAAACACAGTCAAGTGTACTCAATTACAATCATACATAATCAAACACAAATAAATCTCTTTTAGTAACATGAAAGTACAATAATCACTTACACAATCAAGTATCATCCTTTTTAATCTAAATACCAAATCAAAATCATAATCAAAATCAAAACCCTCTTTTAATTATCAAAAATTCGAACCTAAAATCAACACAAACACCATCTAATAATCGACATGCAACCAAGTACTCATTTCAATTATCATTGGTAGCTAAAGCAATTAGAATATTAACCCACAAAATCAACTTAATCCCTTTTTCAATTATAAGACCCATTCGGGTTTTAAAAAAAACACACATGCATAGATCAATTTTGACATGTAAGGCTTTAAGTCACAATTTCAACTCATTTTAACCCTTAACTTAACCATTCAACTCATTTTCTTTACAAATTAAACTAAACTTATTTGATTATACTCAAACCTTACATGCATGCCATGAAACTTTCTTAGAAACAAAGATGTATATTCAATATCAAGTTTAACACTAAAAGAAATAAGCAACTCATCATTCAGAATCGAAAACCCTTTTTTAACATCAAAATTTGAACTATCATCAAACAAAACCGAAGAAAATACAACACAACATCCACTATACTTCTTATATGATCATACACTAAGAAATTGAGATTTTCTTAGATAAAATCAAAAGAAGTTGATTTCAAAAATAGCTTAAACACTTACATGCAAAAGGTAAACGGATAGAGAATGAGAAATAAGGAAGATTGATGGTGAAAACTTTGATTTCCAACTAGAATTAAGCTTTGCATGTAAGAGAGAGAAGGAGGGAGTGTATGAGAGAGAGAGCCGAGAGGGAGAGAGTTCGGGAGAGAAGAGAGAAAAGAAAGATGAGAGAAAAGATAGAAAGAGAAAGGAAAGAGGTAGAATGAAAATGGAAATGACCAAACTTCTCTCCTTTTATACTTACAAGTTAGTGGAAAAGAGAAATTATCCTTGTACCCTTCTCTCATAATTAGCACAAAATGCATGCAAGGATAGTATGTTCATTTGGTTAAGTTGAATGGGGATAGTGGGGTAGGAAATGACACATCTAACGTTCTCTCATGTTGTGAGTGGAAATGCATGCAAGGGCAAGTTGGTAATTTGAAAAGAATCTAAATTTTTAATTTTCTTTTATCCTTAATCAAAAACGAATTTGATTAATATATTTTTGAATCAAAAAAGATAAACATGCCACTAATATCACTTTTAGAATATAAATCTTGAAATTAGCTTTTCAGCCATATTTTTAAAATAATTTTTGAGGGTACGGTTTATTTGTTAAGGATTTTACAAGATTGTGCTCAAAATAGGATTATAGCTTAATAAAATCATTTTAAAATATACCGATCACCAAATAAATCAATTTATCATTTTTTAAAGTCTCTTGGACTATTTTGAATATAATAAAACAAACTTCACGCCTCGACCATACTCAAATAATTTTATAAAAATGAATAAAGGTTCAATATACCTTAATTAAATCAAATCAATTCCATAAAATCATCCAGATCAAGTAGTCATGCATACAGACAGGCAAACTCATATATTCACACATCACAACTCATAATCAATCACAAAATTTCCCTTTTTATTATTATTTCCCCTTTTTCGCGTAACGGGTCGCGTCCTGTTTGACGGCCCAATGTTGAGCGTTTTCAGACACGCTTCACAATCAATCCTTTATACCAATTGACACACCACTTGAAATATAATACTCACTTAAACATTCCTATTTCACACAATATCACATAGTTCACATTTAAACACTTTAATCCCTTTTAAGACGGGTTCCGTTCTACCTGACGGCCCGACAACACAGCTTATCCCCTAAGCTGACTCATCAAACTGGAACGGGTCATTTTATGTTCCCAGTTACTAATATAAAATAAAGACAATTAACCAACAAAAATCATTTATCCCTTTATTTAATCACATAATTTATAATTACACCACAAAATTATACTTTATTCACTAAATAACGTCGCGAAATTTCCAGTCGCTACATGGAATCTTTACTCCAACATCTTTTATGTTCATCTTGTTGATTGTGGTGATCTTTACACTCTTTGTACTTCAAGAGCTTGCTCTGATACCAATTGTTAATCCCAAATAATGCAACAAGAATTACAGAAGGGGGTTGAATGTAATTATGGTTCCTTTTTCTGATTTTAAAAATGTTCTTACTTAATAATATAGCTGTGCAGATTTTTTTATGTTGCGGAATGATAATGATATGAAAATAAAACACAAAGAAATAAAACACAAGGCTTTAAAACTTTCTAGTGGATTTGAACTTATCCACTAGATATATGTATATATATATAAATATATATATTAAGATGAGAACTCTGTGATGCTTCGATAGCACATAGCTTCTTACAAGTGAACTTGCAGAATTACAAAGAGATGTTTAACAGATTCAGCCTTTTCTATCTCTCTAAAAATAATGCTTACTTAATTAGTTATTTGTTCTATTTGCTACACTTGGTTTATATACTACCAAGTTACATGATAAAAAGATAAACAAGTAAAACAAAAATTATTTGTAGTCTAATTTCATGCTGCTTCATTACACTATCCAACATCTTTGAATATCTTCATAATTGCATGGAAATGGTAATGCTTCTTTGTTCCTTAAATCCTGCAATTAGGCTGCCACATTCCATTTACAAACACCCGACGCGTGTGACTGTGTTGTCACTGTCAACTTCTCTTTTGAATATGATCATCCGTCGGGACTATGTTGGTCATCCGTTGGAATCCTTGTTGATTATCTGTCGGGAGCCTTTATAGATTATCTCACTCTAGATGGATGTTCAGTGATCATCCGTCGGGACCGTCGGGACTATTATAGAACATCCGTCGAGAGCTACAAAAACACTAAGTTAAATCTACTAAGGTGTTTTGTTCAACTTATCATTAAGTTCACAACATATTCCTAACAGAGTGAACCTCTATTTTAATTGGAGGGGAGTTAGCTAGGTTACTATCATCTACCATAGCCTCAAATTCTTATCCTTCTTGCACAGGTCCTGCACTTAAATATGCCTGATGTCTTACCTCCTCATTGGATGGATCAATTGCAATTTGACTCCTAACCTCAATTACAAATGCAATATCAGCTAGGGTTGTGAGGGTAGTTGACCCTCTTAGAGGACCCTCCAATTGAATTGGAGAGGAGTTGAGTAGCTCCCCCTCAGAAGTAATACCATCAAACCTTGTGGCCTATGAAGGCTCATTTGCACATTAAAGTACATGAATAGTCACAAGGTCTTCAGTAAAAATTGATGAAATCCCTATATTTGTGATGGTGTCATCAATGTCTATCTCAGTATATAGCCTCTCACCATCTAAAGGTTGGTTCTGAGTGGTGATCATAATTTCAAGAACTGTGTCACTTAATTTTGGCAAGGCTTGAGAATTAGATTCAAGACCTTCATTGTATAAAGTAGAAATTTGAGAAATGGGAGAAGTGATTTCAGAATTGAGTGTTGGAAACTCCCTCTGAATAGAAGAGGGGGTTTCAAGTGATGTGCTCTCTATGTGTATGCCAACCCGATGACTTCTTTCACCCTCCTGAGCAGACCCTGTACAAGATGTATTAGGAAGAATGCACTTTTCAATAGTAACACCTTGCTGAGAAGATATCACTAGAGTTTGTTTCTTTCTCTTATTCAAATTTGTCTTTTTGAGAAGATACAGAAGTAGCTAATTGAGTGGTCAGCTCTATCTTCTTTTTTCCTAGGCTTTTTGACCAGGTGACTCTCACACATAGTAAGTTGCTCTTCACCCTCATCAATAACATTCAGGGTTACATTCTTTCTCTTCTTTTACTAACTTCATCAGTTTAAGAGGATGAAGCAGTTGGCTTTTTAACATCTAGAGTTTGTGAAGAAGTGGTTTCAGTTGTGGAAGACTTCTGTGGGTTGTCCTGATTTTGTACTTCTACAAGACCAGAAGCCATAGCTAGACTAGCAATTATAAAACCTCTCATATCAGGCATATGATAGAGGTAAGTCTCAAATTTCTCTAACGTGAATTTGGTGAGACTGAGACTTACTCTATGTAATTTTTCTTGTTCAGTTGCCCAAATAGAACTTTGGACACTGACTTAAAAAAGCCTATTAAGCTCGTATGTATTCCTTTACTTAAATGAATGTCATTTACCTTATGGTTTAAGACAACCATTATAAACCTAGGAAAGAAGATTTCCGTACCTCTTCTCTCCAAGGGCATAAATTAAATATTTAATAAATATTAAATGTTTAAAATTAATAATTAAGTCTAAGAATACATCTTCTTTTAAATGAATAATTAAAACAATATTTATCGGTTAAATAAATAAATAAGTTGAGGGAATACGATCTTTGAAATCGTTTTAATAAAAGTTCGAGGTATTTAAGAAACCGCAAGGGCATCGAGTCCCTTGGAGTATTTACTTTAATAATAAAATAGATACGTTATTTATCCCAAACATCTCCGAAATACTTCCGGATTTTTAAATAATTTATACTGACCGACTCTCGGTCTACAATATATATACCACACTACACGCTATCGTTAACATATATTAAGATACATACTATATCACAATCAATCTCGTCTTATAATACTTTATAAGTAAAATTCATAGTAATCATGGTATCCTGTGTAAATAGAGTAATTCAATTTCACAACACAACATAAATCTTGAGTAGGGTTCGTAAACTTGCCCCGAGTCCAAGATACGTTCTCCGACTTCCACTCGTTCCGGGTTTTCTAATCAACAAATATCATAATCTTAATCAGTATTCCTAATCTTATCAACGACTTATTTTACTAATAAGTTTTGTACTTTACAATTTTCGATATACGACCTACTCGAAATAACTATCAACCCTTGTTCGTGATGGACGGTCAAAGTGTTTTCCTAGTGTTGACTTTACCGAATGTTACAATAACGCGACTTGTACTCTATCAATTTTAATAAATTAAAAAATTATTATTTAAACATGAAACCACCTCAATGAGCTTTTTGAGTGTTTTTAATATTTATCATAAGAGTTTCACTTTGAAAAGATGAATTTAAATAGGTTAAAAATATTTTAAAAGTTCGATCAAATATGGAGTTTTACTATTCATGTCGATTTCACTAAAATGTTGTTTTCTCCCAAATCGTTAACTCAATCAATGCACCGTTTTTCCGTGCACGATATAGACAACATTTAGAACGATTTAACTGAAAGTATTTTTCTGGGCAGAGGGGTGAAATCTTGAAGCTCCAGGTTTTATGCAGTAGGTTGCATTTAGTGTTTTCACTCCGCGCGACCTCGACTTCGACATTTTTATAAAATTGAAAAATCAATAACTTGAGCTAAAAATTTTATAGGGGCTTAATAAATGTATAAGCCAGTCTCTGCTAAATTTTCATAAGTTTGGAATGTCTTTAAGTTGATCATTTATACTCTCAAAGTTGGTAATCCGTAACAAGTTTTTATCGTATAAGTCGTGTTTACCAAAACGGGCCTAATTTTCAAACCATAAGTCGAAATCAAGAAAATAAAGCACCTAAACGATCCTTAAAATAAGCTATATCACTTAAAAGTCTTGTTTCTTTTAAGAAAACACAGTTTTAATATTCTGTTACTGCAAAAAAACACAGTCGCCTAAAATTGGGCATTATAACGACGTAAAGATTATAATTCCCAAGTTTTCGTTTATACTAAATCATTCTCAATTACCCAAAACTCAACCATCAATAAATTAACAACTCAATTACTTCAAAAATCCAAGGTTTTCTTCACAAAAATTATCCTCATCCAAATAATTAACTCACAGCTTCCAAACAACCAACACAAGTACTAATACTTAACCTACATCTACGATCTAACATTTTCTTAAAAAGTTCATACTAAAACAAAGTTGTAAAGAAAGTTTTATACCTTTCTTGGGCCCTTGAGAGGTCCTCCTTGAATGTTAGCGCTTGACAAGTCCTTACATAAGCTTTAAGATCCTTAAACAATCAAGAAACCAACAAAATAACTATGGGTTACTATTCATTTCACTATTCATCATCATCTTCAACAATTTATTTACATAGGATAAACTCAATGAAATGAGATGGTAGATATAATTTACTTTAGTTTAGTTGTGGAGAATCTTAGGAATTAATTTGGGAATTTCTCCATGACTCAAGTTTGAGATTTTAATTTACATTTCTCCATTTTTCTTGTTTTGGTTGAATGAAGAAGATGAGGGAGAAAGTGGGAGTTGTTTGGCTTATTTTGGAAGAGTTGGCTACTTTATGGAATATATTTTATGTATTTAATGTTTATTCTTCAAGAACCATCAATTTTCAAAGCCTAATTCATAGCTTACATACCAAGTTTGTCAAGCTCTTTAATCATAAAAAACATGAATCATTATTTTAAGGAATGTTGTCTTTCACTAGCTTTAAATTTAATTAGCTAGCTTGGTTAATTTATTGCTAATTAGTTTGCACTATATTTGCGTGGAATTTGCATGACCTTGTTTCGTTTATTCATTCATTTATGTAAATACTTGATGGTTCCCTCATAATCTTGATCAATCCTAGTAAACGATTCGCGGTGTAAATATTTTAATTGTAATTCTTATCTTTTCTCATACTTGACTTGGGTTTTATTCGTAAGATTTTAAATCCTGGGTCATAGTTCAATTCTTGTATTCATTGATAGCTTCTAAAATAAGGTCATTTTGAAATATTGGTTTTCTTCGAAAACTAACAACTTTTACATACACTCATTTGGTACGTAAACTCATAATATCAACTTAGAAATTTAAATTAAACACTCGCATATAGTGTGGCCGCAAAAGTTTTTCACTGATTGTCAGACTCACCATTCATTCAACTTTTTACAAAGTCCCGAAAATTCAGGTTATTACACTTGAATTTTAGGTGAGAGAGTTTTTTTGTGCCAAAGCCAACATTGTTCATTTGATACTTTGGTGTAAAAACAAGACACTTTGTATGCTGAGTTCATGTCTGCAATAAACAGGCTTCCTTTTCTTACTCATTTGAGAACAATTTCACCAGTCTTCCTATTTGAAATTAAGCAATTTTCTCTATCAGAATTCACCTTGAATCCTCTATCTATGAATTGACTGATACTTAAAAGATTAATCTCAAGTCCTCTAACCAGTGCTACATCTTGAATGACAATATTTCCACAAATCAAATTTCCATAGCCCATTGTGGATCCCTTATTGTTGTCTCCAAAGGTCACCAATGACTAGCCATCTCCTTTGATAGAAGGGCTCTATCACATGTCATGTGTCTGAAAGAGCCACTATTAATGATCCACATGACTTTATTTCTTGCCCAGCACACAATGAGTTTCAAGTGTTTTTAGCTACCCAAACTCTGTTGGGCATATTCTTCTTCTTTGCAGAGTTAGCCGGAGTAGAGCTTGAGTTATCAAAAGAAATATTTTACTTAGATTGATTAGCATTTACATTCTTGACCTCATATCCAAGGATAATTTCCTTTAGATCTTTTCTCAATTTATGACAGCTAGTCATGACCTTCATGTTACATGGAATGCAATCAAACTTGTCACAAAAAGTATAGAGATCATCAGTTTGTGCTTCATTGTATTTGCATTCCATATGATTGGGCTCACTAACAGTCTTTTTACAAAGATAATTTAGATGATTTGTTGAGCCACATTTTTGACATTGTTTTCTAGGGGCATCTGCAACATAAGCATAATTGTTGCTTTTATTTACTCCAATCTTTCCATTCATGTTTTTCTTTTTCTTCCTTGTGCCTTCACTTTTTACTTCATTTTTAGGAGTCTTAGGAACATGACTAGTCACAAGCTTCTTTTCACTTTTAGTGTTGGTAGTTGAATTTATACATTCTTTGCTTTCATCCTCATCTGCAATTTCTTGCTTAATGATGAGTTCTTCTTCACCAAATTCCACCTCAGAGGGTTTAAATAAGGGTGCATCCACTTTTTACAATACATTAGGAACTCCCTTATTCAATCTCTCTTTTCCCTTATCAGTTTAGCTTTTCTTTACAGGTGGATTAGCCTCATAGTCTAGCCTAATTGTCATATTGGCACATGATTTGTTCTTTTCATGATATAGGCCAACTAATTTAGATGGATTCTTAAATTCCGTAATTTTAAGTTCATTTTTCTCAACCTTTTCTCTTAAAACAGACTAAATCTCCTCTGCACATTTCATCTTTTATTTTAGATATTCATTTCTTGCCTAATAGAATCTAGGCTCACAAGCTGCAGTTCTAACTCTAATTTCTCTTTTTTCAGTTCCTCATTCAACTTAGATAATCCATTCATTTCTTCAGTGGCAGCCACCATACTTGTGTGAATGTGGAATATTTCCATGCACATCTTTTTAACAGTTTCTTATATTGAGAGACATTCAAATCAATAATAGTTAAGATGGGTACCTCAATTTTTGATGCAGATGACCCTCCTTCCTCTTTAGCAATGAGAGCATAATTTCCATATTCTTCATCTTTGTTTTTAATATTTGTGTCATACCAACTTTTTCCCTCTGCAATATAAGCATTTCGCTGTTGCTTTTTCAGAAGAGCCTCATACTTAGCTTCAAGCTCCAAGTATGTCTTGTCTTTCTTCACCTTCTTTGGCTTTCTGCATTTTATGGTAAAGTGGTTAGGTTCATCACAATTATAGCATCTAATTTTAGACATGTCCACAGATCCTGATTTGTAACTACTTTTTCCAGTTGTGTTTGACGTATTCATCTGAGATTTTCCTTTTCAATTATTGTTGTAGGATTGACCTTTACCCTTAAAGTACATGGGCTTTTTGAAATTTATGTTAGAAAATTTTCTTGACAGGTAAGTCAGAGATTGATCCATCTCATAACTCATCAAGAGTATAAAACTATTCCTCTCATACTTTCAGTATAATTTGTTTTTGAGGTTCCTTGCATTTTTGCTCAATAGGCTGTACAACTTAAATTTGAGATTCAATTTCATCTTCAATCATCTTTTGGTCATTTGATATCAAGTCACTTGACACATCAACTACATGTCCTTGGTTTAGCTTCAATGACTTTCTCTGCAATATCTTAAGTTCGTAGGTTTTTAGAATCCTTTACAAAACCTCCAATGTCATTCTCCCTAGATCCCTTCCTTCCCTTATTGCATAAATTTTCTTCTAAGTGATCAGGATGAGTGAGTAAAAATTTCAAGTTTATCTCATCAGTCTCATAGAATTTTTCATGTAACTGCAAGTCATTTATCAGCTTGATGAATCTCTCAAACACTTCAGTAATGCCTTCCTTTTGTTTAGCCATAAAACCCTCATATTGTGAGACCAATATTGGTCTTTGGTTTGATCTCACCTCTTCAGTACCTTCACATAGAATCTCTATATTTTCCCATATATGCTTGGTTGTCTCACAGTTAATAATGTTGTTGTACATAACATTATCAAGAGACTCAATTAAGATGAGTTGCAGGCCACTGTCCGGTGACACCTTCACTTTCTCTGGCTCATTGTACATAGATGGATCTTTTGGAACATACTGAGCTGGAATAACAACATCATCGTGAGTTGTTTCACGTACACTTACCATGGGAACAAAAGGTCAATGCCTTAGAATTTTAGGGTATAGTGGATGAGCCGTCTTGATGAACACCATCATCATTTTCTTCCACGGTGTGTAGTTCCCTTTGTCAAAGATAGGTATCTTGATACTGCTAAGCTTTTGTGTACTCTTACTACCAAGATCTAATCTGTTTACTTTTAGATTTTTCCCTGATACCACTTGTTAGTATGAAATGCACACAGAAGGGGGCAAGGTAAATGTGTGTTTCTTGAATTTTCTTAAAACTTTTTCGAGTAAATCAAGTTAAGTGTTTTAGGTTTGGTGAACTCAACATCTGTTGTGTAGATATTGTGAACTTGATGATTTCATTAACAAAACACCTTAGTAGATTTAACTAAGTGAAAAATGTAGCACTCGACGGATAAGCATATATAGTCCCGAAGGATGACTCAATATAGTCCCGACGGATGATGATTTGCCATCCATCGAGTGAGTACCTTATGTAACAATAAGTCATGTAGCACATTTCTGCAAACACCTTTATTTAGATTATGTAGTAGCATATAAGTCATGTTGACTTTAATTAGATATGCGGAATAGGTTGATTAATTGTACATAGATGATGTCTTGTAATTCTGCATAAATGAAATGAAGTCAAGTGCAAAATAGCTACCCGACGGATAAACAACAATGCTACTCAACGGATGATCAACAAGGCAACCCGACGGATGATCATGTACCCGACGGATAATCAATTCAAATATCTGTTGACAGTGACAACACAGTCACATGCGTCGAGTGTATGTAAAGGGAATGTGGAAGCCTATTCAACTGGGTTTTTGAGAACAAAGAAGCATTGCCATTTCCATGCTATTATGTAGATATTCAAAGATGCTGGAACAGAGTAATTAAGTAGCATAGTATTAGACTTGATAGGTTTTGTTTTGTTATCTTGTCTTATTATTGTGTAATCTTGGTGATATATAAAATAAGAGTAGCAATTAGAACAACAAGAATACTAAGCAAGTATTTTCTCAGAGAAATATTGGTAAGCTGTATCCCTAGCATTTCTCTGTAAGTTTAGTTGTTCTTATTTGTAAGCAGCTGTGAGCTATTCAAGCTTCACAGAGTTCTCTTGATAAATATATATATATATATATCTGGTGGATACATTCAAATCCACCAGAAAGTTTTAAAGACTTGCGTTTTTATTACTTTGTGTTTTGATTAATATTTAACTTGTTATTCCGTACTTTGCAAATCAAAACACTGTAATATATATCTTAAGTTAGAATATTTTATAATTCAGAAAAAGTTTCAAGAATTCCATTCAACCCCCCTTCTGTAATTCTTGTTGCATTGTTAGGGACTAACAATTGGTATCAGAGCAAATTTCTAATACTCAATATAGTCCCGACGGATGATGATTTGACATCCATCGAGTGAGTAGCTTATGTAACAATAAGTCACGTAGCACATTTCTGCAAACACCTTTGTTTAGATTATGTAGTAGCATATAAGTGATGTTGACTTTAATTAGATATGCAGAATAGGTTGATTAATTGTACATAGATGATGTCTTGTAATTCTGCATAAATGAAATGAAGTCAAGTGCCAAATAGCTACCTGACGGATAAACAACAATGCTACTCGACGGATGATCAACAAGCCAACCCGACGGATGATCATGTACCCGACGGATAATAAATTCAAACAATTACTCACCCTGTGACAGCTTACCAAACTCTAGCTGTACAGGGCAATGAGGAGGCTGAAAGATTGCTGAACTTGGTGCATACTACACAATCTTTACAAAGAGCAAAGGATGCAATCACTGCTATTCCTTCCAACATTGGCAGTGATTTTGAACTGGATGAAGCTTCTTTTGGGGATGCTGATGGGGATGATGAGGAAGATAGCATGGACATAGGGGGAGATGCAGCTGTTCCTGCCTGGATGCTTACAAAAGAATGTTCCTACTCATATCTCCAATCAACTTTGTTCAAGCTAATTCATGACACCCAAGTAGTCATTCAGGCATCTTCCAATGCTAGCACAAAGAAGCTACTCATAGCACATCTTGAAGCACTCCAGCTGCATAAAATTCAAGACCGTCAACACAGGAAGAGTGTGGATGCAATAAAGCAGGAAATTTCTGAAGTCAAGAAAGATGTTATAGAAAGGATGGATGCTAGACTCCCTGCAACCACCATGATTGAAATTGCTCAAAAGCTAAAGAAGGAGGATGATCTCAATAGGAAAATTGAGGCCATGGACTCAAGACTGTCTGCTGTAGAGAAGTCAATGGCCAAGATACTCACCAATCAAAAAGCTCAGACTGCACTATTTCAACAGTTGGTGGCTGCTCAACTCCCTCCCACACAACTTGATGATAACAAAAAGGGGGAGAAAGGCTCAAGTAAGGGGGAGAAGCAGCTTAACATTCAAGTTAGCAAAGTAATTGTGCCCACAATTGCTTTCACTAAGCCACCAACTAAGGACATCATTGATCTGATTAATGAAGCATCAGCCACATTGAGAGCAGTTGAAAAGAAACAGTTGAGCCCAATCAACTGGGAGAAAATTGATGAGGATATACAAAAGAGGTTTGGGTTAGTAAAGAAGCTAGAAAAATCAGCCATTCGTCACTCTCAAGTCAGGAAAATCTCTGTGAATGAAATGAGCATGAATAATCTGGAAAGAGGACAGCCATCCTGCATCAAATCTCCAAAGACTAAGCTAATTTTGAAGCCAAAGGTGAACTATCCAAAATCTTCACTAAAGAACCCCTTGGACACAGTGTATGAGACACCAAAGCCTGATGAAAAGAAGCTGTTGGCCAGGTCTCTAGCATTCTACAAGGATCCAGCTGATTCAGCATTGAAAAGAAGAATTGCTAAAGTTTTCAGGAATGGTATGGAAATTTGTGTGGTGGCTGGACACCCTCAATTTGCTGAAGCAAAGAGAGAAGAAAAGGCAAGATTGAAGCAAAAAAAGAAGTAAGCTGCTCTAGATGCTAAAAAGGTCAAACAAAAGAAGGAGCAAGCTGCTATCTTGGCCAATTTACAAGTTGTGAAACCCACACAATAAATTTCTGCAAAACCATCTGAAATTGTTGAATCTCAAGATCAAGTAATGCAAAATGAACCTCCACAGACAAAGAAGCCAAGGTACAAGCAAAGAATCAAGAGAAAATTGGATTTCAGTGATGAGGAGATGGAAGGGTACTTTCCAAAAGAGTCTATTTCTACAAAAACTCAAACATCCATGCCCTCTGTGGCACCAAATGGGTATTCAGAAACAAGATGGAAGGGTACTTTCCCAAAGAGTCTATTTCTACAACAACTCAAACATCCATCCCTCTGTGGCACCAAATGGGTATTCAGAAACAACAAATTGTTTCTGACTACTATGTCATTTTCATCCATCTTGTTTCTGAATACCCATTTGGTGCCACAAAGGGCATGGATGTTTGAGTTGTTGTAGAAATAGACTCTTTGGGAATGTACCCTTCCATCTCCTCATTATAGAAATCCAATTTTCTCTTGATTATTTGCTTGTACCTTGGCTTCTTTGTCTGTGAAGGTTCATTTTACATTACTTGATCTTGAGATTCAACAATTTCAGATGGTTGTGCAGAAATTTGTTGTGTGGGTTTTACAGCTTGTAACTTGGCCAAGATAGCAGCATGCTCCTTCTTTTGTTTGACCTTTTTGGCATCTAGAGCAGCTTGCTTCTTTTCTTACTTCAATCTTGCCTTTTCTTCTATCTTTGCTTCAGCAAATTGAGGGTGTCCAGCCACCACACAAATTTCCTTACCATTCCTGAAAACTTTAGCAATTCTTCTTTTCAATATTGAATCAGCTGGATCCTTGTAGAGTGCTATAGACCTGGCCAACAGCTTCTTTTCATCAGGCTTTGGTGTCTCAAACACTGTGTCCAAGGGGTTCTTTAGTGAAGATTTTGGATAGTTCACCTTTGGATTCAAAATTAGCTTAGCCTTTGGAGATTTGATGCAGAATGGTTGTCCTCTTTCCAGATTATTCATGCTCATTTCATTTACAGAGATTTGCCTAACTTGAGAGTGATGAATGGCTGATTTTTCTGGCTTCTTTACAAACCCAAACCTCTTTTGTATATCCTCATCAATTTTCTCCCAGTTGATTGGGCTCAACTATTTCTTTTCAGCTGCTCTCAATGTGGCTGCTGCTTCATTAATCAAATCAATGTTATCCTTAGTTGGTGGCTTAGTGAAAGCAATTGTGGGCACAATTACTTTGCTAACTTGAATGTTAAACTGCTTCTCCCCCCTCACTTGAGCCTTTCTCCCCCTTTTTGTTATCATCAAGTTGTGTGGGAGGGAGTTGAGCAGCCACCAACTATTGAAGAAGTGCAGTCTGAGCTTCTTGATTGGTGAGTATCTTGGCCACTGACTTATCTACAGCAGACAGTCTTGAGTCCATGGCCTCAACTTTCCTATTGAGATCAGCCTCCTTTCTTAGCTTTTAAGCAATTTCAGTCATGGTGGTTGCAGGGAGTCTAGCATCCATCCTTTCTATAACATCTTGCTTGACTTCAGAAATTTCCTGCTTTATTGTATCCACACTCTGGTTGTGTTGAAGGGCTTGAATTTTATGCATCTGGACTGCTTCGAGATATGCTCTGAGTAGCTTCCTTGTGCTAGCATTGGAAGATGCCTAAATGGCTGCTTGGGTGTCATGAATTAGCTTGAACAAATTTGATTGGAGATATGAGTAGGAACATTTTTTTGTAAGCATCCAGGAAGGAACAGCTGCATCTCCCCCTATGTCAATGTTGTCTTCCTCATCATCCCCATCATCATCCCCAAAAGAAGCTTCATCCAGTTCAAAATCACTGCCAATGTTGGAAGGCATAGCAGTGATTGCATCATTTGCTCTTTGTAAAGATTGTGTAGTATGCACCAAGTTCAGCAATTTTCAGCCTCCTCATTGCCCTGTACAGCTAGAGTTTGGTAAGCTGTCACAGGGTGAGTAAATGTCTCAGCATCCAAGGAAATGGAATCTATAACAGCTTGATATTCTTGCTGAAATAGCCTTTCCCTTTCTGCATCATTGATATTCATTGACTCACTTGCAATGGTTTCCATCCTTATTACTCCTTTACCTGTATTTCTCTCTTGATCTCTCTTTTATTGCATCAAGGTCTCACCTTGGCTCCCCACCCTCACACCATCACCTTCATCATCTAAGGTGGGACTCCTCACACTCACTTTTGCCAATCCTGAAGAAATGAATTACATTTTTTCACTCTTTTCCTCTCCTTTTTCCTGGGAGCAACCCAGACTCTCATTCATTTCACTCCCTTCCCTCAATCCTAGAAGTGATTGCACTACCACTAAGTTTTCTGCACTTGTAATAATTGATGAAATTTGAACCTGTGCAGAGACACTCGACAGATAAGGGATATCCTTCGGGTTAGCAGTTTGACTATCCGACGGATAACTGTTGTTAAACTTATCCGTCGGGATACAATCACTACTCGATGGATGAACAATATCCATCGAGTGAGTAGAAATGAATGAGTTTGGAGTGGATACTATTGTGGACTATGTGCATATTAATGAGAATTTTGGCACATATGTCTCAACAGTTTCAGAAAGAAATGGCAAGTGAGCCAACAAATCATCTAAAAGATAATGCTCACTTGCTTGGATTTTTGGCTTCTCCAAGAGAGTTAAAGAAGGAGAATTTGGAAGTGATGTGTTTATCATGTCAACATCTAAAGAGTGTGTGGGAGAATTTGGTGTTTCAGGGGCTTCAATTGTTAGAGATTTTGGCTGTGACTCCATATTTATTGGAGTCATATCAACCTGACTATGAGAAGGTACAGTGACTGTGTCTTTAGCACCAGTTTGCACAGTGTGTGAACCCTGTGCATCCCCAAGGGTCTTTGATTTCTTCTTTCTAGTGTAATTTTGGGGTGAGCTTGTGTCCCTTACCCTTTTGGCCTGTGCTCTTGGCTGAGAGCTTTGTTCAATAGTCACATCCTTTTGGGAGGATGCAACTAGTAATGAACTTATATCCCTATTAAGCACTACAGTTTATTGGGAAACTGCAGTTTGGCTAGGCTGGGAAACACTCACCTCTCCAACCTTATCCTTAGGGTTTCTTTGATGTTCACCCTGTCCCTCACATTTCTTAACCACCTTCACACTCCCCTCTTTTGGTTTGGTGGATTTTACAACTGGCATCTTTTGAGAGACACCAGAGGGGGTTTTTTTTTTCTTTGTTTTTGAAATTTTGGGTTTGGCAGCTTGGGTAGGCAACTGTTGGGTCAATGACACAGTTATCATAGCTATACTAGAATACAAAGAAGATTATGAGGCTGGAAGAGTAGAGACAGTTAAACTTACCTCACTTACCTGAGGTGCCTCCATAACTGGAAAGTAGAAGAGTGGCACCTTTTTGTGATGGTTTTCCCTGTTCAAATCTGTAATGATTCTCCTTTCTTGAACCCAACAATCTAATTTATTGGTTGGGTTCTCAAGAATAATATCCTCAGAGAGGTGGTTAGAAAGTATCATTAAAAATATAGCATAGTAAACATTTTTACCCCTCTTATTTAACTCCCCTAACTTAAATCCCAACTCAAATATGACAAGATCACTAAAGCTGTAAAATTTATCAGTTACTAGCATATTGAGCATAGAGATATTGACTGAATCAAAATTTCTAATTTTACCAGAAAATACCTTAGTAACTACATCACATAGATAACTCCATTCTTTCCTAAGACCTAGCCTCTTAATTTCACTTAATTTAGAAGTAGAGAGTGCATAGCCCATGGAATTAAGCATATTAACAATGTCAGTGTCTGTTTGTGGAGAAGTTACAGTGTTATCAGGAATTTTGAAATATGCTTTAATAATATCACTATTAACACAGAATTCCTTACCTTTAATAGTGAAAGTGACAGTCTTATCAGTTGAGTTGTATGTTGCAGTCGTACACATTTCTTCAACAACCTCACAGTAAATGGTGGGTGATTCCAGCATGGCATAGTTGAGTTTGCAGTTCTTTACAAAATCCATCATTTTGTGGTAGTCCCAAGACTGCTGAATCCCCTTGTTCACTAAAGCTGTGAAGTTGTTCTTCTTGTAGATAAATCCAGTTTGAGACATGATCTTTACGACTGGTGCCATTGTTAGAGAGTAAAAACTTGCAGAGAGAGAGAGTAAGTGCTTTTGAGAAAGAGAGAAGTTAGAGCAGATGATTTGAGAATGATAAAAGAAAAGCAATGAAAATGAATTATGCTTTTATACTCTCTCAAAAAATAACTGTCAAAAAATAATAAAGTAAAATAAAGTAACCAATAAGAATTGCCCAAAATAGCCGTTTAAAAAATAAACTATAAAAATTCCGTCAATTATCCGTCGTGTTATGCTTACAAACTGTAAGTATACTTGATGGATAAATACATTTATGATCTTTTAAAGAAGTTTGATCTAATGGATTGCACATCTGCAAAAACTCCCATGGCCACTACAACTAAGCTTGAATTAAACACTACTGAAAAGTCTGTGGATATTTCAAGTTATAGGGGCATGGTTGGCTCACTTCTGTACTTAACAACTAGTAGGCCAGATATAATGTATGCTACATATCTGTGTGCTAGATTTCAGGTTGATCCTAGAGAATCTCACTTAGTAGCTATTAAGAGAATTTTCAGATATCTCAAGGGAACACCAAAACTTGGCATTTGGTACCCTAGAGATTCTAGATGCAGATTATGTAGGTTGTAGAATTGATAGAAAAAGTACAACAGAAACCTGTCAATTTCTAGGAAACAAACTTGTATCCCGGTTCAGTAAAAAGCAAAATTCAGTTTCTACTTCTACAGCTGAAGCCGAGTATATTGTTGCTGGAAATTTCTGTGCACGGATTTTATGGATGAGAAACCAATTGCTAGACTATGGTCTGCAAGTGGAAAGAATTCCTATTTTATGTGATAACACAAGTGCAATCGCCATCACTGAAAATCCGGTACAGCATTCAAGAACGAAGCACATAGACATCAAGTACCACTTCATAAGGGAACATGTAATGAATGGTACTGTGGAACTACATTTTGTTCCAAGTGAAAAGCAGCTTGCAGATATATTTACCAAGCCACTGGATGAATCCACCTTTTCAAGGTTGGTAAGTGAGTTAGGTATGCTAAATTACTCTTGAATCTTTATAGATAATTTGCAAGTTGTAATGCAGCCAGAAATTTAATTGGTTTTTCAGACTTGGATGAAATTTTGGCTAAGTCAAAATTTACATCTCGACGGATGATCATTATCCATCGAGTTTGATCATCCGTCGGTATACATTTTGTTAAAAAAATCAATTATTTTTCTAAAATATTTTATAACTCGACGAATAACAATTTATTCTCATCCGTCGAATTGTCTGAATCATAGCCGTTAATTTCCTTAACATTATCCATCGAGTATACTTATAGTTTGTAAGCATAACACGACGGATAATTGATGGAATTTTTACGGTTTATTTTTTAAACGGCTATTTTGGGCAATTCTTATTGGTTACTTTATTTTACTTTATTATTTTTTGACAGTTATTTTTTGAGAGAGTATAAAAGTACAATTCATTTTCATTACTTTTCTTTTATCATTCTCAAATCATCTGCTCTAACTTCTCTCTTTCTCAAAAGCACTTACTCTCTCTCTGCAAGTTTTTACTCTCTAACAATGGCACCAGTCGTAAAGATCATGTCTCAAACTGGATTTATCTACGAGAAGAACAATTTCACAGCTTTAGTGAACAAGGGGATTCAGCAGTCTGGGGACTACCACAAAATGATGGATTTTGTTAAGAACTACAAACTCAACTATGCCATGCTGGAATGACCCACCATTTACTATGAGGTTGTTAAAGAAATGTGGACGACTGCAACTTACAACTCAACTGATAAGACTGTCACTTTCACTATTAAAGGTAAGGAATTTTGTGTTAATAGTGATATTATTAAAGCATGTTTCAAAATTCCTGATAACACTGTAACTTCTCTACACACAGACACTGAAATTGTTAATATGCTTAATTTTATGGGCTATGCACTCTCTAATTCTAAATTAAGTGAAATTAAGAGGCTAGGTCTTAGGAAAGAATGGAGTTATCTATGTGATGTAGTTACTAAAGTATTTTCTGGTAAAATTAGCAATTTTGATTCAGTCAATATCTTTATGCTCAACATGCTTTACATGCTAGTAACTGATAAATTTTACAACTTTAGTGATCTTGTCATATATGAGTTGGGATTTAAGTTAGGGGAGTTAAATAAGAGGGGTAAAAATGTTTACTATGCTAGATTTTTAATGATGCTTGCTAACCAACTCTCTGAGGATATTGTGCTTGAGAACCTAACCAAAAAATTAGATTATTGGGTTCAAGAAAGGAGAATCATTGCAGATTTAAACAGGGCAAACCATCACAAAGAGGTGCCACTCTTCTACTTTCCAGTTATGGAGGCACCTCAGGTAAGTGAGGTAAGTTCAACTGTCTCTACTCTTCCAGCCTCACAAACTTCTTTGCATTCAAATATAGCTATGGCAAATGTGTCATTGACACAACAGTTTCCTACCCAAGCTGCCAAACCCAAATTTTCAAAAACAAAATCAAAGAAAACCCCCTCTGGTGTCTCTCAAAAGATGCCAGTTGTAAAATCCACCAAACCAAAAGAGGGGAGTGTGAAGGTGGGTAAGAAAGGTGAGGGACAGGGTGAACATCAAAGAAACCCTAAGGATAAGGTTGGAGAGGTGAGTGTTTCCCAGCCTAGCCACACTGCAGTTTCCCAACAAACTGCAGTGCTTAATAAGGATATAAGCTTATTACTAGTTGCATCCTCCCAAAAGGATGTGACTATTGAACAAAACTCTCAGCCAAGAGCACAGGCCAAAAGGGTAAGGGACACAAGCTCACCCCAAAATTACACTAGAAAGAAGAAATCAAAGACCCTTGGGGATGCACAGGGTTCACATACTGTGCAAACTGGTTCTAAAGACACGGTCACTGCACCTTCTCAAAGTCAGGTTGATGTGGCTCCAATAAATGTGGAGTCACAACCAAAATCTCTAACAATTGAAGCCCCCTGAAACACCAAATTCTCCCACACACTCTTTGGATGTTGACATGATAAACACATCACTTCCAAATTCTCCTTCTTTAACTCTCTTGGAGAAGCTAAAAATCCAAGCAAGTGAGCATCATCTTCTAGATGATTTGTTGACTCACTTGCCATTTCTTTCTGAAACTGTTGAGACATCTGTGCCAAAATTCTCATCAATCTACATAGAGTCCACAATAGTTTCCACTCCAAACTCATTCATTTCTACTCACTCGATGGATATTGTTCATCCGTCGAGTAGTGATTGTATCCCGACGGATAAGCTTAACAGCAGTTTTCAGTCGGATAGTCAAACTGCTAACCCGACGGATATCCCTTATCTATCGAGTGTCTCTGCACAGCTTCAAATTTCATCAATTATTACAAGTGCAGAGGACTTAGTGGTAGTGCAATCACTCCTAGGATTGAGGGAAAGGAGTGAAATGAGTGAGAGTCTGGGTTGCTCCCAGGAAAAAGGAGAAGAAAAGAGTGAACAAATGCAATCCATTTCTGCAGGATTGGCAAAAGTGAGTGTGAGGAGTCCCACCTTAGATGGTGAAGGTGAGGGTGTGAGGGTGGGGAGCCAAGGTGAGACCTTGATGTAACAAAAGAGAGATCAAGAGAGAAATGCAGGTACAGGAGTATTAAGGATGGAAACCATTGCAAGTGAGTCAATGAATGTCAATGATGCAGAAAGGGAAAGGCTATTTCAGCAAGAATATCAAGCTGTTATAGATTTCATTTCCCTGGATGCTGAGACATTTACTCACCATGTGACAGCTTACCAAACTCAAGCTGTACAGGGCAATGAGGAGGCTGAAAGATTGCTGAACTTGGTGCATACTACACAATCTTTACAAAGAGGAAAGGATGCAACCACTGCTATGCCTTCCAACATTGGCAGTGATTTTGAACTGGATGAAGCTTCTTTTGGGGATGTTGATGGGGATGATGAGGAAAACAGCATGGACATAGGGGGAGATGCAGTTATTCCTTCCTGGATGCTTACAAAAAAATATTCCTACACACGTCTCCAATCAACTTTGTTCAAGCTAATTCATGACACCCAAGCAGCCATTTAGGCATCTACCAATGCTAGCATAAAGAAGCTACTCACAGCACATCTTGAAGCACTCCAGCTGCATAAAATTCAAGCCCTTCAACACAGCCAGAGTGTGGATGCAATAAAGCAGGAAATTACTGAAGTCAAGCAAGATTTTATAGAAAGGGTGGATGTTAGACTCCCTGCAAACACCATGACTGAAATTGCTCAAAAGCTAAGGAATGAGGTTGATCTCAATAGGAAAGTTGAGGCCATGGACTCAATACTGTCTGCTGTAGAGAAGTCAATGGCCAAGATACTCACCAATCAAGAAGCTCAATGTGCACTTCTTCAACAGTTGGTGGCTGCTTAACTCCCTCCCACACAACTTGATGATAACAAAAAGGGGGAGAAAGGCTCAAGTGATGGGGAGAAGCAGCTTAACATATAAGTTAGCAAAGTAATTGTTCCCACAATTGCTTTCACTAAGCCACCAACTAAGGACAGTATTGATTTGATTAATGAAGCAACAGCCACATTGAGAGCAGCTGAAAAGAAACAGTTGAGCCCAATCAACTGGGAAAAAATTGATGAGGATATACAAAAGAGGTTTGGGTTAGTAAAGAAGCTAGAAAAATCAGTCATTCATCACTCTCAAGTCAGGCAAATCTCTGTGAATGAAATAAGCATGAATAATCTGTAAAGAGGACAGCCATCCCGCATCAAATCTCCAAAGGCTAAGCTAATTTTGAAGCCAAAGGTGAACTATCCAAAATCTTCATTAAAGAACCCCTTGGACACAGTGTATGAGACACCAAAGCCTGATGAAAAGAAGTTGTTGGTCAGGTCTATAGGATTCTACAAGGATCCAGCTAATTCAGCATTGAAAAGAAGAATTGCTAAAGTTTTCAAGAATGGTAAGGAAATTTGTGTTGTGGCTGGACACCCTCAATTTGCTGAAGCAAAGAGAGAAGAAAAGGCAAGATTGAAGCAAGAAAAGAAGTAAGATGCTCTAGATGCTAAAAAGGTCAAACAAAAGAAGGAGCAAGCTGTTATCTTGGCCAAGTTACAAGCTGTGAAACCTACACAACAAATTTCTGCACAACCATCTAAAATTATTGAATCTCAAGATCAAGTAATGCAAAATAAACCTCCATAGACAAAGAAGCCAAGGTACAAGCAAAGAATCAAGAGAAAATTGGATTTCGGTGATGAGGAGATGGAAGGGTACTTTCCCAAAGAGTCTATTTCTACAACAACTCAAACATTCATGCCCTATGTGGCATATGAAGAATTCAAGATATATCCGTCCAAGAATTTCCATGGTGAACCTATCATTCCAAAGGATGAACCAATAGACTGGGATAGTCTACCAATACCTGAACTCAATCTATCTCACTTCATGAAGCCAAAGAAGACAAAGACCAGAGCAGTCAAGAAAGTGAAGCCCTCAACTCTCAGATCCAAGTCCCTAACCAAAGCTCAAACCAAAGTCAACAAGGGAGACATCATGTACATCTGTGACATCAAGGAATTCTCATATTTAAACCTCTATCTAGATGAACTGGAAGAAGTTAGAGGGATTGATGCTTACAAGAATCTACCTGAAAGATTAGTATTCAAGTACAAGGGAGGAAAAGAGATACAGTGGCCACTTCACAGGATCCTTCAAAAAAGCCAATATGTGCTGATAAAGGTTTATTCATCCTTTAAGAAGAACTTTGGATTCAATGTGACATCTAGAAGACTTGTTCTAAACAAGATTGAAGAACTGAGGAGTATTAGAGTCAAAGATGCACTTCCAAAGAGACTAGCTATTCCTTACACAGGGAGTAGAGTGCATCTAAGGCCCTACTGGCTGATGGAATTCATGGATGATAAAGGAGTTAGAAGATTCTTCAGATTAGAAGACCAATTGAGCATCTCTAGCAATGAGACTCTTTTGGAAATGCAAAAAATGCTAAATCTCTCATAATCTGATGAACTGGAATTCCACAGACAGCTCCAAAATCAGATAGAAGAAAACAACAGGAAGCTTGGAAAGAGATCCAGATCTTTAAGGAAATAGATTAATCTGCTCAGGCTAGAGGAGCACCTTGAAAATGACTGTGAATCTTTGTACATTTTGTTAACTGCAACACTTTACAGTTTTATCTACTTCCATTTAAATTTGTATTTTTAGGGTATTTTATTATCATCAAGTTTCTCTTAATTTATGGCTACAATTTCAGTAGACATAAATTGGGGGAGATTGTTGTGTATATGTTGTGAACTTGATGATTTCATTAACAAAACACCTTAGTAGATTTAACTAAGTGAAAAATGTATCACTCGACGGATAAGCATATATAGTCCCGACGGATGATGATTTGACATCCATCGAGTGAGTAGCTTATGTAACAATAAGTCATGTAGCACATTTCTGCAAACACCTTTGTTTAGATTCTGTAGTAGCATATAAGTCATGTTGACTTTAATTAGATATGCAGAATAGGTTGATTAATTGTACATAGATGATGTCTTGTAATTCTGCATAAATGAAATGAAGTCAAGTGCCAAATAGCTACCCGACGGATAAACAACAATGCTACTCGACGGATGATCAACAAGGCAACCCGACGGATGATCATGTACCCGACGGATAATCAATTCAAACATCTGTTGACAGTGACAACACAGTCACATGCGTCGAGTGTATGAAAAAGGAATGTGGAAGCCTATTCAACTGGGTTTTTGAGAACAAAGAAGCATTGCCATTTCCATGCTATTATGTAGATATTCAAAGATGCTGGAACAGAGTAATGAAGTAGCATAGTATTAGACTTGATAGGTTTTGTTTTGTTATCTTGTCTTATTACTATGTAATCTTGGTGATATATAAACCAAGAGTAGCAATTAGAACAACAAGAAGACTAAGCAAGTATTTTCTCAGAGAAACATTTGTAAGTTGTATCCTTAGCATTTCTCTGTAAGTTTAGTTGTTCTTATTTGTAAGCAGCTGTGAGCTATTCAAGCTTCACAGAGTTCTCTTGATATATATATATATATATATATATCTGGTGGATACATTCAAATCCACCAGAAAGTTTTAAAGACTTGCATTTTTATTACTTCATGTTTTGATTCATATTTAACTTGTTATTCCGCACTTTGCAAATCAAAACACTGTCATATATATATATATATATATATATATATATATATATATCTTAAGTTAGAACATTTTATAATTCAGAAAAAGTTTCAAGAATTCCATTCAACCCCCGTTCTGTAATTCTTGTTGCATTGTTAGGGACTAATAATAGCTAAATTATGTTTGTAGTGATAATTAATTAACCGTAAAGAACGGAGAAAACAATTATCAAAACTCACTTGTTCTTATTCAAAATCTACTAGGTTATGCTACAAATCTAAGTTCTTGAATATTAAGAACTTAACTTCTTCTTGAGAGAATTACAATATATCTAAACTATTTTTGTTACTTCTAGATAAAGGACCTGTGATATTCTTTATAGAACAACATGCCCAGTTTACATGAATACCACTAAAATAGACCAACACAATTTTTAAAGCTATGTGCTACAGTTCTGTAAACAATCTTCCGGAGCTGCTATACTCATTTGTCCAGTTCATCTTGGCCCTTGATCTTTTCACTCTTCAAGCTGCATTTGTAGACTTTCCATTTTAATAAAATGGTTTGTTGACTGGTAGTTTGGAATCTTCATTATAATTGCATTCTGTAAATGAAATTGTTATCGAGATCTTCTAAGTACAAAAGCCTTTTCGATATCTCCGCATCGTGATATAAAATGACTTGTAGATAACTCCACATCGCGATATAAAATGACTTGTCGATAACTCCACATCACGATATAAAAAGACTTGTCGATATCTCCACATCGCGATCTAAAAATACTTGTCGATATATCCTTATCGCGATATGAAAAGACTTGTCGATATCTTATTGCGATATATCACTTCTCTGTATGACTTCGCGATAGGGATCTATATAGCTTGTAGGGACTTCTCTGTAGCTTCCATCTTTATATGACTTCTCTAAAAGCTTGAACAGTTCTCGATACGACTTCCCTATAAGCTTGAACAGTTCTCGATCTGACCTCTCGATATTCCTTGATTTGTGAGTTCTTGACATCTGAATTAAAATATTTTTCAATCTATAACATTATTCTTCTTCAAGCCGTGTATCTTTATTCTGAGGCATGATCAGGCTTGATCTACTTTCAGAACTTTATTCCTTAGCTTGATGGCATTTCTTAGAAAAATATTTCAGTCTAGTCTTCTAATCACTTTTACAGACTCAAAGAATACATTATCAGATTACAAAAACTATTACAAGTCAACTAATTCCTAGGATTGTCAACATGACTTAGTCTTGTTATGTTAAGGCGTGTCTTGCGCAACAGTTTAGGGTTTAGTTTGGATCTAGCCTTTCATTTGTTCCGTTTTTTTCGTTGTCGTGTTCCCTCCTGCCATAATCGGAGTTTTATCTTTTAATCAATGAATGGGCTCTTCAAAAAAAACATGCCATATTGGATTTTTCAGTTATATCTCATAATATCCAGTTATCCACTTATTGTTCATTTATTTCTACTTAATTATCTGTATGCATGTATATTTATTTACTAGTTTTTTGACCAAATATGTGGAAGTGCCTACTTGGATATCCATATATTTTTCATATACAAGGGGACACACACTTTTTCACTTTCTTCCCAAAAAAATTTCTCTAAGGGTCTCATTTATATTATTGCATATCTTAACCGGATATCTAAACAAGTTGGAATCTCTAAAGCACATTCATAACTTAAAGTTTGGTTTGATCATATTAATTTTCTTATTAAAGACATCATTTTCATTCATTAAAATTATCTCTGTTAATAACAATTGTAACTAGTACTTGACCAAGATGATCAAATATATGTAAATACAACGGATGATTAGATTTCAGACCGATTGTGGTGAAATTTGCATCAAATTAAATTGATGTTAACGTTGGTAGTTTTATTGAAAACTTCATCTATATTAACAATATTTGCAGTATTTGTATTAGCCATATCAAGTTTTTGATAGAATGATTAGCTGAGAAAATAAAAATTGATGTATATATTTGTGTATAATTTTAAAAAAAACTATTGATAGATACTCAAACAATAAGATAATATGTGTATGATGATGATGATGATTGATGTTGAAAACTAAAAGTTGTAAAGCTTGAAAAACTAATCAAGAATCATATTGAATTACTCTATCAGTCTGTACAATATGTTTATATATAAGAGAAAATGAAAAAAAAAGACTCTAACTAACTCTTAACATAAATTTCCCTCCAATTGTATTTTATGAAATTACATTTCTATCCCTACAATTATTTACACTATGTACATCAGTAATAACTAACAATTATACTACAACAATCACGTATTTGTCTAGGAGCATGTACTGTTAGATATGATTTGATGATATCAGTATTTAGCTATCAGAGTTTGCCATCGGCATATATCAGAGTTTGACAAATATGACGTCATCAACATTTATTATCTGTATTTGTTGATCAGTACTTGTCATCGGTATTTATTCATATCAATATTTGTCAAGCTGGAAATCAGGAGATATCACAGGAGGATATATTTGCAGAGATGTGTCGGTGTAGGACTTTACTTATTGTAGCAATAAATAGTTGGATATGTATTAGGATTCTTTATTCAATTGTAACATATCTTCTAGATTGATTATGTAGTTGTGGAGTATATAAGCACATGTTAGGTTTACACTATAGGTGTTCGAATTGATATATCATTCATATAACCTAGCAGCTCTCAAGGATCTGTTCATCATTTGAGAGATTATTGTAATCAGTTTTTATTCATTAATATAAAAATTGTTCATTCTGTTGAGTTTGTTAATTCGATTTGATTGTTTAATTGTATTCACCCCCCTCTACAGTTGATTTAAGGCCTAACATGTATACTAGTCTTTTCTTCAATCTCTAATACGAATTCATTGCTAACGGTTTCGTCTCGTCTAAAATTAAATTAATTCTCCCCTTTCCGGGTTCGCACTTAAAACCCTAGACGCCTCATCCTCAAATTTCTTAGCCCTTTTTCTCAAACTCCACTTTTTTTCCTCTAAATTTTGTTCGTCTCCAATTGTTGATTGGTTTTGTAGGGTTTAACGGCAATTTAGATTGGTTCTTATTTTAGGGTTTTTAACGTTGTTTCAGAAGGAAGATGCGATTTCTTGATATTGATGGTCAAAAAACGTGCTTAGAATTTATAAGATATCCAGGTTTGCATGTTCTCAACATCTTCTTTGCTCCAGAAAAAGGTAAGTTCGTGTAAATTACAACCACGGCGCATGTATTGTTCTTAAACCCTAGGCAATTTGTTTTTAGTGCAGTCATATTTTGAGTTGTAATATCTGTGTTTTTTATTTAATATTAGTTTTATTAATATTTTCTTGTAATTTTGATTGTACTTGATTCTTCTGTGAAATATAATTTTATAATTGAGATGTGTGTATACTTCAGGTTTTGCTGGGCCGGGGAGTGCTATACCCTCCATCCCCGGCTCCTGATTCCCAAACTCAAACTCAATCCTCGAACCCCAAATTAGGATATTTTTCCTCCCCGACCCCCCCCCCCCCAACGGGGAAATGGGATCCCCATGGGGATTTGGGAAATCCTAATTTTAAAAAATATTAATAATTACGTGTTATATAACAAATTTTCTTGATTAAAAATATTCTAATCATTCATAATATACAAATTTATTCATTTTATATCATATTTGTAGCATAAAATTAAAATAAATGTTGACTTATAAAATATTTTTTTATATAATTAATCACACGCTCGAACTTGTGACCCCCGTAAGGGTGACACGACCTCAACCACTGCACCAATACTTTTTAACATATAACATAGTTAAATAACAGAATTCAATTATTAAAATAACAAAGTAATAGAAAAAATTTAATCACTAAATTAATTGATTGAATATTTTAAAAGTAGAACAATAGTACTAATTCAATCTAATTTTCATAGTTTATTTAGTATATTATATAAATTTATTATTATTATTTTATATACGGAGAGTCGGGGGTTAGGGAGGGGAGACACCAATCCCCATCCTTGACCTGATACCGATTTATTTATATAACTTAAACCCTTTCCCGTTTTCCGACAGGTAGAAAAACGGTTTATACTGTTAAAACTGTAAATTTTTTTGTATTATGAATTCTTAGAATCTATTAAGGGTATGGTAATTGGCTAATTAGTGTCTTTAATAAACAATAAGTTACCTTGAATGTGTTTTTAATATGATATTTAATTGTACACATTACATTTTCAATTTTGTTGATTTTTGGGCACCAAATTTCAAATTGTATTATTAACATATTAATTTCCCAATTTTTTCATCAACTTATGGATTATTTTTTGTCCTTTCTTATTTTCAGGTTACTTAAATTGGTGAAATATTGATGACGAGTGTTTTCTTATTAGATACTTATTAATACACAGTAAAAAAAACTCATTTGTAACGATAGGTGCATAAATAAATACAAACATCATTAAAATTTGTAAAATTTTGACGACTAAAGTGGGGGTGTTGTGTTGATATACATTATGCAAGAAAACTAATGTACAGTTTATATAACTAAATGAGTATAATACTAAAATTTTCATTTTAGTCACCGGTTCAAAAAAGTTTTTATTCGTATTAATAAATTAGATAAAACTTTCAATCAAAATAATAAATTTCAAAATTTTTGCACAGCCGTTAAAATGCGTTGACTATAAACGAAGATCCGTTAAACAACATCAAAATTTTCAAATTGGTCATTGAGTCGTAAAAAAAATTGAATAATTTTTTATTTAACCAAAAATGTAGATTATTATATTTTATTAAATTAATTGAAATATACTCACACAAAAATAAAAAATTTAATTTTATAATAAATTTAACGGGTATATTTCATTTAAAAGTTTTCTTTTATAGTAATCACTAAACCAAAATTGGTAGAAAACTTATCGTAAGCCCGAAATTTTTTTATTTTGTACTTTTTGGGTTGAATTTTTTTATTCTCAATAAGTATTATGCTTTAAGTTTGTCCATAAAATATCATTTATATGGTTAAAAATGTTTAAAACAGATATTAGCTTTTTTAGAAATAAATTTAATTATTTAATAAATTTGATTATTTAATAAATTTAATATGTATATTTTGTTTTAAATTTTTCTTAAAATTTAATAATTTAAAATAAATCGTAAAAAAATTATCGTAAATCAAAAATTAATTGATTATGAGTTTTTCGGAAATATTTTTTCGTTCTCTGCAAGTTTACTGCTTTAAGTTTGTAATAGAATGTATCGTTTATTTGATCAAACATGTTTGAAACAAATTTGTAATATCAAAAAATCGAATATATCAATTTATAAGCATATAAAAAAAGAAAATATGTTTTTAAAATTTTTAATTGAAGTGTAATTATTCGGAAAAAAAATAAACATTAAAAAATTTATTCATCAGATGCGATTATCGATGTTGAAAAAAATATTATTTTATCTTAACTTTTTTTTGAAAAAAAATAACTTTTTGAAAAAATTAGTCGGTAATTTAATTGAAAATGATGCGAAATTCACTGATGAATTCACTATATATTAAACTACACGCCACTTTTTTTATCAATTAAATGAGACTAACGGCGGTAACATATATGAAATATTTTTATTATTCAAGTGGTTGACTGATTTTTGTGAAAAATTTGATATTATACAAATTAGCTTATTTATCCCATTTTCTCATATACGAGTCTGCCTTTCAAATTTCACATATTCATGAAAAAAAGCATTGTTGCCCGTACTTTTGATGGAGCCGTGGCCGAGCCTTAAGATTAAAAAATATAATTCTCATTATCAAAGTGCCCATTTTTAAAAGTAGTTCAAATAAAAAATAGATTAAAATATAAGTTAATATTGGTGCAGCGTTTAGTCATTAAAAAAATAAACCTACATGTGAAAGGATTCTTTACAATTTGAAAATTCTCTCACGAGTTCATTTTTGTCCAGGAGTATAGAACCCTTGGTCCTACAGTTCTCAACCGATTGATCAGCAAAGTTTAAGGACAATGCCCCACCTAGAATCTGAATACTAGTATTGGCAAAAAAATATTGGTGAGAATTGAATTCATGTTTGAAATTGAGTCTATTTGCGTGTAATTTTGTAATATGACACAGACAAGAAAAGACACCATGCATGCTCTATAAAATCTCTATGTACCAACTTCTTGTTTGTATATATGGTAACTTAATTTCACTGATCTCCCTGATTTCTTTTTTATTACCCCGGAATAAGTTACCCCCTATGTTCCCTGTATGTTTTCTCAAATTTTTGGTAGCATGTTGAAATTTCAAGTGCAATAACTTCACTAATAGCTAAATAAATCTTCTTTTATAAATGATAATTTATAAATTTTATGTATATTTTCCAATACCATAATACAGTACAATATAAAAAGACGGATTATATACTATTTTTTCGTAATTAGATGTTCCCTTCAGTTTACATGCTCCTCCATTAATTCTTGAAAAGACCTAGCATAATATCCCATCTTTATTTAAGCATCCATTTAAAATTGAATTTAGGATATTGAGATGGTAAATAACTAAAATTTATGTTTCAAGCAGCCGAGTTAATTAACCAAGGTGGGTGACTGATTATATACTTTTGGTGCGCGCCTGTGTTTGAGATTTAAATGTCTCTGATCCTCTTAATAATTCAGGGAACAGCAAGTTAAATTCTCCTATTCTAGTCAAAACTATGACACCCATTTTTAGGAGTTTCTTCCCTAAATACAAACACATACACAGAATATTTATGAGAAGTAACGTATTACTTTGGATTATTATCTAAACACACATAAAGTGATCCAATTCAAATAAAAAAATGGCCGTATAAAATTAGACGGAGGGAACATATCCTAATTTTTAAATGATCAATTCAATAAATTAGAAACATTATGTTAGAAAATTAGGATTTTAGAACTTAATGTAATTATGTTCTTGATGTTAATCCTAAAATCTAATGATTGGAAATTGTTCAATAATATTTGAACTTAAATTTTCATGTATGGTTTTAAGAATTTTCTTAATGAAATCCATATGAAATTAGAGTTGAAAGTAGCTTGGAAAAGCTTGGAAAATTTGAGAATGTTTGTCCCACATTGAAATAAATAAAGGGGGTTGTGTGCTTTATATGGTATTACCCACATGAGTAGTATACAACTACTAAGGTGTGTGATGGTCCATTGTGTTGTTGTGTGCTTCACGCGCACACACACACGCGCGCCCGCCCCGCCACGCACCGGACCGGACCGAAGGGCGATTTGGGCGAATGTCTCGGCGTCTCGCGTACGCGAGGCGACCTGGGCGAGGATTTTATTTATTTGAGAATTATTTTAATTCGAATTTATTTATCGGTGATTGGATTATTGGGCTGGGTTCTGAAATTGGGTTGGGTTCTGAAATAGGCTAAGTAGTCTAAATATATTGAACCTGCAAATAATCTGATCTGTAACAAGTTCTGATATAAGAATCAGAACTTAAGAACTGATGAATAAAATCAGAACTTAACAAGTTCTGATATCAGAATCAGAACTTAAGTACTGATGAGTCGAATCAGAACTTAAGTACTGATGAGTCGAATCAGAACTTAACTTAAGTTCTGATAATAATGTGGGTGTTAATGTGAAAAGCTGTTACAAAATCTGATCAGTTTTGATTTTTTCATTAATGGAGCAGTTTAATTCAGACATTAAGTGTGTGGACAGTTTCATTTTTCCTCTCCTATAAATAGAGGCTAAACTGAATGAATATAACACACTACATTCTCATCTCTTCTCTTCAACCTCTCTGCATTTCTCTCCCACAAGAACTAAAGTGCTGATATTTTCCGGCGACTGAGGTGCTGGTCGAAGTGGAGGTTTTGTTGCTGCTGTTAACATAAACTCCGAGCTGTTTTATCCTGGTGGAGATATTGCGCACATCCCAAACGCAGCAGGTAGGGGGCAATAATCTCTTCAAGAGCAGCCAGGACTTCAAGCAAGGCCTGGTGACTCAGCTGTAATCATTTTCTTGGCGTTTTGTATCTGTAAACCTTTATTTCAGTCACTGTTGAAAGCTATGGTTTCGGGTACATCTTTCTTTCTCTCTACGTTATTTCAGTTACTGATTTTGTTTACCTGCATGTTTTGTTTTGTTAACTGTGGTCTTGGCCTAAACTTGTTAAATTCTTTATACACTTGCCTCTATGTTGCTATACTTGTTAGTGAGATTCTCAACATTCTTGAAGAGATTATTAGTTATTTAGAATTTAGCATAATGGTTAATGAAAGTGAGGTTATCGTTGGTGGTGGTAGCAGTTCGGGTGTAACTGCTGGGGCCATTGATTGGACCACCTATAGTTTCCCACAGGCTGTTGAACTAACCGGTTTACCGGAGAAATTCAACGGTGGCATTGGCTTTTCTCGCTGGCAGAAAAGGATGAAGTTGTGGTTGACTATAAAGGGTCTGTGGCTGGTTGTGGAATATGAGAAACCAGTAGTGGATCAAGAGAAGGCTGACACAGTTAAGGCTTTTGCGAAGTGGGCTGAGAAGGATGGAGTGGCTAGAGCGGCCATTCTTGCGGCACTAACAAACACTTTGTTTGATGTCTATTCTTCTGATGCCTACTCTGCAAAACTCTTATGGGAGAAGCTGGACCAGACACATAATACTGACTCACAAGGTCTAGAAAAGTATTCTGTGGCAAGGTTCCTCGAGTTCAAGCTGGTGGACAATAAGTCCATGACTGAGCAGGTGCATGAGTTCGAGATGATAGTGCATGCTTTGAAGGAGTCTGGAATGAATCTTCCGGAGAAGTTCAAGGTGATGAGTGTGATTGAAAAACTCCCGAAGTCTTGGGAAGAGTTCTCTCTCTCCCTGAAAAGACAGAAAGGAGAGATCACCTGGACCAACCTTATGCTGGACATCTCGGTACAAGAACAACACAAGTCCAAACAGGGACATGTGATGCCAACTGAACACGGTACCTCGAAGGTAAACATAGCAACTGTAGGACAAAAGAGGAAGGCTTTTGCTAAGAAAGCTAATAGTAATAAACCTAAGAGTGACAAGGACAAGGCCAAGAAACCCAAGGCAAACAAACCATGCTGGTCTTGTGGGCAGGTTGGCCACTGAAGTAAGGACTGCCCTACGAAGAAAGCGAAGAAAACCGAGGTAGCACAAGCAAATGTTGTGCTTGGAACCGCAAGTGGGCATGTAGTGAACATGGTTGTTGGTGAGGCTACGGCTTCTGAAACCAACGTTGACCGGTATGTATCCTACAACCCTGTGATATTTTCTACCTATCTGTCAAATGAATGGTTGATAGATACTGGAGCTAATGTACATATTTGTGCTGATATTAGTTTATTTGTATCTTATCAACAGAGTCATAGCCTGACTGTGAAGATGGGGAATGCTAGTGCTGCTCAAGTACATGGAGTTGGAAACGTGGATCTGAAGTTCCCTTCAGGACGTATTCTATCTCTGACGAGAGTGCATCATATTCCCGACATGCGTAGAAATATAATAAGTGGAAGCTGTTTAGTTTCTAGTGGTTTTGAAATTTCGTTCAAGTGTAATAAAGTAGTTCTTATTCACACTGGTACATTCTTTGGCAAGGGTTACTTGTCAAATGGTTTATTTGTTATTAATGCGGATCCCGTTTTGGGAAGTTTGAATAATAATGTTATTCCTACTGTTAATTGTATTGAATCCTCAAATATATGGCATGCTAGACTAGGTCATTTAAACTTTGGTGCTCTTATAAACATGATGAACTTAGAGTTGATTCCAAAATATACCATAGAAAAGAATTCTAAATGTCAAGTATGTGTGTCTGCTAAACAGATAAGGAAACTTTTTCATAACGTTGTTAGAGATTCAGACTTGTTAGATTTAGTACACACTGATATTTGTGAATTTGGTGGTGTGTTGACCAAGGACCAGTTTAGATACTTCATTACTTTTATAGATGATAGTAGTAGATATTGTTATGTTTATTTACTTAGACATAAGGATGAAGCACTTAGTAAATTCATTATATATAAAACTGAAGTAGAAAAACAAACTAGTAAGTTACTTAAAAGATTGAGATCTGATAGAGGTGGTGAGTATACGAGTAATGCTTTTAATGAATTTTGTGCAAACAATGGTATAGTTCATGAAGTTACTCCACCATACACACCTGAGTCTAATGGGGTTGCTGAGCGAAAGAACAGAACATTTAAAGATATGATTAATAGTATGCTTATTAACTCTGGGTTGCCTAAATACATGTGGGGAGAGGCTCTAAATACGGCTTGCCATATTTTGAATAGAGTCCCTCTGAAACACATGGATAAAACACCCTTGGAGTTATGGAAAGGCAGGATGACTAGTCTTAAGTATCTTCGTGTGTGGGGGTGCCTTGCTAAGGTGCTTGTTCCTGAACACAAGAGAAAGAAACTAGGTCCAAAGACTGTTGACTGTATCTTTCTGGGCTATCTTGAAACCACTACAGCTATGAGATTTTTAGTGTTAAAATCTGACATAGATGGTATAGTGGCAAACACGATAGTTGAATTTCGAGATGCGACATTCTTTGAGGATGTCTACCCTATGAAGACTGGAATACCTGAAACGACTTCTGAGGAAGATCCTACTCACACATCAAGTTCTATTCCTGATCATGTGGAAAAGATGACAAATGTGGGGGCGGAACCTAGTAGTAGCTCTATTCCTAAGGAATTAGAGGAACCAAGGAGAAGTAAGCGTGCAAAAGTAGTCAAGGATTTTGGAGGTGATTTCATCACTTACAATATCGAGGACGAACCTTTAACTTTCCGGCAAGCTATGGATTCTTCTGAGTCAAGGCACTGGAAGGGCGCTGTCAAGAGTGAAATTGACTCTATTGTTTCCAATGGAACATGGGAGTTGGTTGATCTCCCTCCTGGGTGTTCTACTATTGGGTGCAAATGGGTCTTTAAAAGGAAGTTGAACCCTGACGGCTCAATAGATAAGTACAAAGCTAGACTGGTAGCTAAGGGTTTTAAGCAAAAGGAAGGAATTGATTATTTTGATACATACTCTCCGGTTGCAAGAATGGTAACAATCCGAATGCTTATAGCATTGGCTTCAGTCCATGGTCTTATCATTCATCAGATGGATGTAAAGACGGCTTTTCTTCATGGTAAACTTGAGGAAGAGATTTATATGGATCAGCCTGATGGATTTGTTGCATCATGCAATGAAAGGAAAGTATGTAAGTTGATCAAGTCCATCTATGGCTTGAAACAAGCTCCCAGAGATTGGCATAAAAAGTTTGATGAAACTATATTGCCTTTCAGTTATAAGATTAATGAAAGTGATAAGTGTGTCTACACTAAAGTTAAAGGTAATGAGTGTGTTATCTTGTGCCTATATGTGGATGATATTTTATTGTTTGGAACCAATATTGAGATTATTAACGAGACTAAAGAATTCTTGAAAAGGCATTTTGAAATGAAGGATATGGGTGAGGCAAGTGTGATTCTTGGAATCAAATTGATTCAGTCCACTGAAGGAATAACCTTGACTCAATCTCATTATATAGAGAAATCTATACTTGAGAAATATGGTTATTCACAGTGTAGAATCGCTAGTACACCTTATGATTCGAAAGTTGCCCTTGTCAAGAATACTTCAGGAGTGCCTGTGTCTCAGTTAAGGTATTCTCAGATTATTGGGAGCTTGCAGTATCTTGCTAACTGTACTAGACCAGATATTTCATATTCTGTGTCTAAATTGGCGAGATATACAAGCTGTCCAAACAGAACTCATTGGGATGCTCTTGATAGAGTACTTAGATATCTAAAAGGCACAATGTACCTTAGTTTACACTACAGGAGATTTCCTGGTGTGCTTGAAGGGTACAGTGATGCAAGTTGGATAGCTAAGAAGTCTGGTTCCAATGGAGTGACTGGATACGTGTTCACCTTGGCTGGTGGAGCAATATCCTGGAAGTCAAGCAGACAGACTATTGTTACTCGGTCTACTTTTGAGGCTGAGTTGTGTGCACTTGATGCCACAGGGACAGAGGCTGAATGGTTACACGGACTTATGTCTGCAATACCTGTAGTAAGCAGACCGCTCCCTGCTATTGCTATTCACTGTGATAGTCGAACAACTATCGACAAGATTAGCAGTAAAAAGCATAATGCTAAAACTAAGAGACACATCCAAGTTAGACTCAAGTCTATAAGGGGTTTAGTGACTGATAGGATCATAGCTATAGAGTTCATAGGAACTCAGAATAATATAGCTGATCCTCTTACTAAAGGACTGGAACCTGCAGTGGTCCTTAAGTCAAGGTTGGGGATGGGATTGTCAACCCATCATAATTCATCAACAGTGGGAACCCAATACACATGAGAGGAGATCCCTCGAAGTGTATTCAATGGGTAATAACAAGCTGTAAGGATGAGTTGGTAGTACCTTTGCTACATAGATGATACTATAGTATCTGAGTCTATCCCCTGTAAACCTAGAAGGTACTGACACTGCCAGAAAAGCAAGAGTGTTAAAACTCTGAATGGGATCAAGTCATTTGACGAGATAGAGGCAGTATATCTCTGGAGATGCCCAGCTAAGCGAATGTAATTGTGTGGTCGCAATTAGAGGATAGGGTTAATCCTTGAAGCATTCGACGAACAGGATCGAGACATGACCATTAATGTTTCAAAGCCGTAGATTGGCACCATAACCTTTGACTTGTCGTCGTATATGGAATATGGTTATACTAAACGGATTAAGATTCAAGGTGAAACATTCCATCTGAGTCCGATAGCCATTGAAGTAGAGGAATTAGGAGGGTTCAAACCCGGAAGGGTACCGACTCTGAAAAACAAGTCATGATGGGAAATTGATCACATTTCTGTATGGATTTGTGGGGGATTGTTAGAAAATTAGGATTTTAGAGCTTAATTTAATTATGTTCTTGATGTTAATCCTAAAATCTAATGATTGGAAATTGTTCAATGATATTTGAACTTAAATTTTCATGTATGGTTTTAAGAATTTTCTTAATGAAATCCATATGAAATGAGAGTTGAAAGTAGCTTGGAAAAGCTTGGAAAATTTGAGAATGTTTGTCCCACATTGAAATAAATAAAGGGGGTTGTGTGCTTTATATGGTATTACCCACATGAGTAGTATACAACTACTAAGGTGTGTGATGGTCCATTGTGTTGTTGTGTGCTTCACGCGCACACACACACACACATGCGCGCCCGCCCCGCCACGCACCGCACCGGACCGGACCGGACCGGACCGGGTCGGGTCGAAGGGCGATTTGGGCGAATGTCTCGGCGTCTCGCGTACGCGAGGCGACCTGGGCGAGGATTTTATTTATTTGAGAATTATTTTAATTCGAATTTATTTATCGGTGATTGGATTATTGGGCTGGGTTCTGAAATAGGCTAAGTAGTCTAAATATATTGAACCTGCAAATAATCTGATCTGTAACAAGTTCTGATATAAGAATCAGAACTTAAGAACTGATGAATAAAATCAGAACTTTAAGTTCTGATATCAGAATCAGAACTTAAGTACTGATGAGTCGAATCAGAACTTAAGTACTGATGAGTCGAATCAGAACTTAACTTAAGTTCTGATAATAATGTGGGTGTTAATGTGAAAAGCTGTTACAAATAATTTAAATTCAAAAGCTGTTCAGTTTTGATTTTTTCATTTATGAATTCAAAATCTGATCAGTTTTGATCTTTTCATTAATGGAGCAGTTTAATTCAGACATTAAGTGTGTGGACAGTTTCATTTTTCCTCTCCTATAAATAGAGGCTAAACTGAATGAATATAACACACTACATTCTCATCTCTTCTCTTCAACCTCTCTGCATTTCTCTCCCACAAGAACTGAAGTGCTGATATTTTCCGGCGACTGAGGTGCTGGTCGAAGTGGAGGTTTTGTTGCTGCTGTTAACATAAACTCCGAGCTGTTTTATCCTGGTGGAGATATTGCGCACATCCCAAACGCAGCAGGTAGGGGGCAATAATCTCTTCAAGAGCAGCCAGGACTTCAAGCAAGGCCTGGTGACTCAGCTGTAATCATTTTCTTGGTATTTTGTATCTGTAAACCATTATTTCAGTCACTGTTGAAAGCTATGGTTTCGGGTACATCTTTCTTTCTCTCTACGTTATTCCAGTTACTGATTTTGTTTATCTGCATGTTTTGTTTTGTTAACTGTGGTCTTGGCCTAAACTTGTTAAATTCTTTATACACTTGTCTCTATGTTGCTATACTTGTTAGTGAGATTCTCAACACATTATGCCCAGTTTGGATTATATAACTTAAGCAAATATCTCCGTTTCATTTGAAAATTTTGCCTTATGTTTACTGTGATCAATACAAGAAAACAAGGCTAAATACAACCGCATAAATACAACCGACATCAAATTCACCCGTTTTCGGTTGAATTTAAGGGCGCAGCTAAATTCAATCGCATGCGGTCGTATTTATATACGATCGTATTTACGCGGTCGAATTTAGTACTAATTACAACCAAATAAATACAACCGTATTTATATGCAACCGCATATAGTTGAGTTTAGCCGTATTCCTAAATTCAACCACGTTCTGTCGAATTTAGCCTTATTAATTACAACTGAATAAATACAAATATATTTGTATGCAACCGTATACGGTTGAGTTTAGTTGTGCTCCTAAATGTAACCGCATACGGTTGAGTTTAGTTGTGCTCCTAAATGCAACCGCATATAGTTGAGTTTAGCCGTATTCCTAAATTCAACCACGTTCTGTCAAATTTAGCCTTATTAATTACAACTGAATAAATACAAATGTATTTGTATGCAACCGTATACGGTTGAGTTTAGTTGTGCTCCTAGATTCAACCGCATTCGGTCGAATTTAGTCTTACCAAAAAATGGAGGGTATTTTCCCGCCAACAAATTTTGTACTAAATTCAACCGAATGCGGTTGAATTTAGGAGTACGACTAAACTCAACCGTATACGGTTGCATACAAATATATTTGCATTTATTCGATTGTAATTAGTAAGGCTAAATTCGACAGAACGTGATTGAATTTAGGAATACGGCTAAACCCAACTGTATGCGGTTGCATATAAATACGGTTGTATTTATTCGGTTGTAATTAGTACTAAGTTCGACCGCGTAAATACGACCGTATATAAATACGACCGCATGCGGTTGAATTTAGCTGCGCCCTTTAATTCAACCGAAAACGGTTGAATTTACACGAAATTTATATTTTAGTTCTTGCAAAAAAATTATTATGATAGTTAGATATTTATGGTTCAATTAATAATTATAGTTTGAACTTCAATTTATTTTGTATTTGTTTTAAATTATAATCCAACCATACGGATATGAAAATTGTCAAAAAAAAAAGTTTACGAAAAAATGTAAGTAATTTGAATATTTAAATTTTAACAATCTTAACGTAAACAGTCTTCCTACTTTTGGAAAGAGGGGACATGATATGCGTACATTTTACCCTTAAATATACATAATATATTTGGTTTAATTTAGGGGTGTTCGCGGTGCGGTGTGGTGCGGTTTGGGCCAAAATCGCAAACCAAATCGCGTGTGCGGTTTGTCCAAATTCTCAAATTGCAACCGCACCTTGTAAATTTTAAACCGCACAAACCACGCCACGAAAATGTTGTATGGTGCGGTACAGTGCGGTTTGAGTGGTTTAAATTATTTAAGAAAATAATAAATTTTAGTAAGGGCGGTTTACAATTTTCAATACGTCAATAAATGAATTATTAAATAAGTTCCAAATTGATAGTATTACTTCAAAATACAATTTTAATAAACCTGAACCATGAACTACAATTCCTATTTTTTTGGCTTATATCAAATAAAATTTCAAATTATCTTAGTTATTGACAAAAAAAAAATAAACGTTAGCATCCAACCATCCACGGTAAACTATAACAAACCTACATAAATGCTTATTATATATTTATTTATTTATATTATAAAGGGACAATAATATTATATTTATTTATTTATTACAAAGGTACATATATATTATAATAATATGTGGTGCGGTGCGGTTTGAACCACGTGGGTAAAGTCCCCAACCGCGAACCGCGCGGTTTGACAAAAATACAAACCACGACCGCAACACGAAAAGTTTAAACCACGCTGAGTGGTGTGTGACGATGCGGGGCGGACAGTTTGTGCGATTTGATGAACACCCCCAGTTTACTTTGGTTTAGTCTAAAAAATGTAAACTAAATTTTTTATCATTTTTTCACCGACTGCATGTATTAATTTGGATATCATTACAAAAAATAGGGTTTCTGACCGACTAGTATTTGATCGAACCAATTAAAGGGAAAAATGACCTATTTTTTTTATTTCGGTTGATATAATAGTATACATTCCGATCGCGATCAAAAATTAGTCAATATTTAATATTGATGACTAATTACAGTCAATATTAATTATTTAATTGATTAGTATCCATGCTAATTTATTTCGATTAAGTATATCGACCGAAAGAGCGGTCGGTAAAAGTTTTATTTCTTGCCGTGTATAGAACACTTGATTGTCATACAAGATCTGTAGTATTAAGAACGATATAACATATACATATTATGGAAATAACTGTGAAGAAGAAATTATTTTTCCGATGATAAAAAAGTTGGAGCATACTGTATGTAATCGCAGTGCATTATTACACACTACAAGGTCAGATATGGGTTATATGCTAATTACCCTTCTCACCATTTTCTTTTAATGCATAAATAAAAGAAAAAACCAAACAGATTAAAACCAAATTAATAAAGAGACTGTCCAAAGTTGTACGGATAAAATAGCATTATGTGCAATTGGCTCAATTTTGCTGTTTTGGACCCATCACACCAACACATTGTCTAGCAATGAATTATGCACAATGTAATGGTTTTCACCCCATTAATATGATTATAAACATTTACTTATATTCTCTTCTTTTCTTATCTAAAGCTTATCAGGCAGAATATTTCAGTAGACATAGTAATTAGTGCTTAATGACCTTTCACATTAAAGTCAATCAGAGGTGATTACAAGAAGTTTATGTTCTCTAATCAATACTTACACTACTATACAATGCTTTGTTGCATTGCCATTGGTGCATCTTGATTGTGGTCTGCTGCCTTTTTTTTCTTTTCCTTCCATTGATTGGTAATAAAAGTATAAAAAATTAATATTCTACAAACACTAATTACTTAAGTTAACACCAAAGTTTTAGAGCTAAATCACGAATCACCTTCAATAATTAAACGCGCTTTGCTGAATAAACTAATCTAAAATCAATTGGGGCAAATCAAATTTAATTCTGGGACCCCCAAATCACTGAAACTTTATACCAGGGAACAGTTTTTGCATTTTAAATAATTTAAATTCCCGAAAATTTCACCTGAAAACCTATAACATTCACACAAGTACCTTGTTTACTGGTTGGCATGGAAGGATATGTAGTTTATACACAAAGGCAGCATTAGCATGTGTGAACAATCATTCATATTTTTGTCACTCAATGCATGTACATGCAGTCAAATCTGTGCCTAAGCTTATTTTCTCCAAACAGCCCTGTAAGGCCATCTCTGATTTTTCATTCCTTTTTTACCTATCAATAGTACTAAACAATATGAAAAGCCAGTAAGACAAAACATCCACCAAACTAATTAAACATCATCAGCAATAACTTTATGCACACGTTAATTGTACAATTTTATATATATATATATATATATATATATTCAGGTTCGGAATGATTTAGGAGTACGCAATCCTTGCAAGGATCCGAAGTGTACGGACCGGATTAATGTATCGCAGCAACGGGACTAGTTTAGTCGAGATTTCAGCCTAAATCAATTTAATTAGCTGAGACTTCAGCTTAGATTAATCTCGAAGAGAAGAGGATAATGTTACGTGCATATAATTAAATGGAGTTAATTGTAGCAGCCTGTGAGTCTTGTAGGCACTCCACCTCATGAGTGGCTGTATATCACAATAAGTTGTATGATGCAAATGAAAATCATTGTACATGTTTTTAATAATGGATACCCTACCTGTGGGACAATTAAAAAGAAACAATTTATATACATAGACATAGTGGTTATATATATACTATATAGTACATATAGTGTCAATTTAAAGGGGAGAAAATTCAAAACCATGAGAATACTAGTGATGAAAAATAAAGGAGAGTGAGTGAGTGAGAGGAACAAAGGCACCTCCAAAGAGGGCCCATGAAATGTCTCCTCACTAGACTCAAGGATGTGATATTCATCTTTCTCCACTGCTCTAACACATCTTTTCTTTCACCCTTCTTCACCGCCCCCCCCCCCCCCCTCCTTTCCTATTTTTTGCCCTATTTCAAAATAGAAATTTTTCCACATCTAGAATTCATTAATTATGTCAACCGAAATAATACCTAAAGATTTTGCTGAAGGATCATCGACACGATCCGTTAACGAACAACTCGTATCGGTTCAGCCTCAGGCTCCCGCTCCTCTGAGCCGATACGAGTCACAAAAACGAAGAGATTGGAACACTTTCGGGCAATACTTGAAAAATCAAAGGCCACCAGTGTCACTATCACAGTGTAACTGCAACCATGTACTTGAGTTCCTTAGATACCTAGATCAGTTTGGGAAGACAAAGGTTCACTTACTCGGGTGTGTTTTTTACGGACAACCTGACCCTCCTGCTCCTTGTACTTGTCCTCTTAGGCAAGCTTGGGGAAGCCTTGATGCACTCATCGGACGGCTTAGAGCTGCCTATGAAGAGAATGGCGGATCACCAGAGAAAAACCCATTTGGAAATGGAGCTATTCGCGTTTATTTACGCGAAGTCAAGGAGTGTCAAGCTAAAGCTAGAGGAATTCCTTACAAGAAGAAGAAGAAGAGGAAGCTTCCAAGTAAAACAATTGATCAAGATCAAGCTAAGTTTTCCAAACAAACTACTTAAACAAACACCTCACGCAATCACGGTAATTTTCATTATCACTCCTACATATATACATCATGAATAGTTACTGTTTACTTTTTACTATTGAACATCGCTTAAAATTCAGATTAAATTGTAAGTTGCAGTGAATCCAAACCCTAATTCAGAAACTGTAAACCCTAGCTTATATAATCATATACTATGATTTGTGTTTATAAAACAAACTAAACTTACCCAGATTCACTGGGAAGTAATTAAGATGTAAACAGATCTTACTGATCTTAAAAATCCTTACAATAGTAAAATGACACTGATTTGTGAAACTATCTAGAAGACTGCTTTAAACTTAATTAAAACGCAGTATTAAACAAGATAAAACAGTTTTTTTCCCCTTTGAGGAACTGATCGAGCAAATCTATAGTGATCGATCTATTCTTTTTTTTTAGGTGCTCACTGTCATATCATGCAAAACACTGTTTAATATAGATTATTTAATTAAATGAATCTATTGATTAAAAGTTTACTTTTTTCCTGTTTTTGGCTCTTTGGGGATTCTCCATGATCTTCTGCTCCCCATGGATGGTTGGTCATGTGATACATCATACAAATGTGTGTTAGTACTTGCTTCCAGAATTGCACATTCTATACTATCCATTTACATATATGTCTATCTAAATATTCTTCGCGTGACGAGCTCTCATCAGAATATATCATTAAAAAATTTCTATATTACTAAAAGAAATTATATGTGTGTCCTTCACTTAACAATTTTTAGTTGCATTGTCACCTGGTATATTGGCAACTAATTTATGTATATATAAGTGTGTCATAACCAAAAAAATTCAGCTGAATGCGGAGATACTAGGATAAGTAGTAATTAGTTTTTGCCTAATTGCTGTTTCTTCCAAAATGCATGTGAGATTTGTCTGTCTCCTTTTTAAAATCACTTATACAAAGTACAAGTTTAAATTAACTTAATATATTAATTGGGTGTATTATAGATTTGTTTATATTATATTGCTTTCTCTTTTATATTTTACTTTTTTAATAGTTAGAATTAAATTTTAAAAATTCGGAACGTTACAATTTGTAAGAAGAAAATGCAAGACTGCAAACTATAAAAAGAACAGTGAATATAAGATAATTTATATAACTTGTAGCATAATAATGCTAGACAATAAATCAGGACAATTACAAGAAATTTTTACCGGCTTCATCATTCATCAAAATTTTACCACTACGTACTCTTGATTAAAGTGTCGGTTCATATATTTAAAAATAATAATACCAATTTAGTATGTGAATATTAGAATGTGTGAATATTAGAATGTTTTCTCTATAGTAGTGTATTTTGAATATTAGAATGCTTTCTATTTAGTCGTGTATTTTTAATATTAGAATCTATTCTCTTTATTAGTGTTAAAAGGATAATTTATAGTTATGCCAAGATTTAGGGATCAATTCCGCCAACAACTTACTATTATTTTAAAATTACTATTAACTCTAAATTTTACAAATTTAGAAATTTAAATACAATTTTTTTAAAAAAATAAAAGTACATATTTCTTAAATCACATCAAAGTTTAATACATCAATTCATTGACATTCCCCGTTCAAGAAAACCTGGCATAGAAATAGAAGTTGGAGATAACATATGAGCTACTGGGTTCGCAGAATTGTAAATAAATTGTACATTACTGAAAAATATCAATACGTTCAGCTACAATTGAGTGAAAATTGGATTTGTCAGGACTTTCGTTAATCCCTTTCGAAAAATACACTTTTTAAAAACCCCAAACATTCATTCCAACCAATAGCGTCCTTAAGGCTTCGACCCTCTGCTTCGGTGACACTCCAATCTCCTATATTTTCATACATCTCGCGTGCAAAAAATGACCATCTTCATCTTTGATCACAACATCAGTTCCTATGTATTGAATTCCTGGAGTAATCGGTGCATCCGTATTAATTTTAACCCATCCCATAGCTGGTTTCTTCCACACCTTACTATCAAGATTTTGACCTCGTTTTTGTTTCGCATCTTCCTTTTGAGCATTCTTCCCCTCATCTAATAACCATTGTGTTGTTGTTTTAGTTCCATACACAGGCATGTTAATGTCATCTTATACTCATTTATTACGACAATTTCATATATTTCAGTAAAATAGAGCCACTACAGCAGCCTGATCCTTGAACATTGAGCAAATTTTTTTACAAATACATCAAATATAATATAACTTGGCATGTACATGATTAAATTTGATAAACCTACATCAGCCCGGACCGATTTAGCGAATATGCAATCAATATAATACACATATACTATTTTCCTCGTGAGCATGACACCACGAGCAACCAACCTCAATATCAATACGTTTACTTCTCAGATCCATGGCAGTTGGTAAACAAAATCGCCATACAAAATGGACAACCTTATTTGGTAGCTTCAATGACCATATCATCCTCCAATAACTTGCATTTGACATGCTACTCTCCCCTCTTAACTGACTATAGCAACTCCTAACTGTAAATCCCCCTTTTTCATCAAATATTCAATACCACGAGTCCTTTATCTCCCTCCTAGGCAATTTAATTTTTAAAATTAATAACCTTCCCCGATCATTACAGATTTCTCTCGAAACTCTTCATCCCAGTTCTTTCCTCTAATTTGCGTCAATTTTCCACTTTAATATCTGCTAACTGGTCTGGCATTTCAGTTGTAAGCATGTCATTCTCCGCTATTGGAATCCAAATGACCTTCCAAACAAAGGTATCTTTGCCATTACCTATCTTCCTTCTGCAGCCTTTTTTCACGATCTCTTGAGTCGATAAGATGTTACGCCTAAGATGATCAATTAATTTTCGTAGTGGACATAAGAGTATGACAAGATCTTTAATATGAAATTATGAATATTAGATTCACATTTGCCGATAGTGAGTATCGAAACATCCACCTTCGACAGTACTTAGATGTTATCCCTCTTACTCTTATTATCTTGCTCTTATTATATATATATGATGTCATTTGATGGGTGTTCTTTGTAATTCATTGGAAGGTCTATGTTGGACTCATAACTTAGAATATTATTATATTTTTTTAAAATTTACAACGGGAGGCAAAAATATCACCTATTAAAGTTTTTAACGAATGTGAAACTTTTTCTTATTTAATTTTTTATATATAGAAACATGTCAATCTCGGTCGAATTTTCCAATAAGTATAGAGTTATGTGCGTGTTTATGCATGCATGAATCAGATCTATGCTTTTTGAGATCTAGTATCCAATACATATGAGAAATGGATAGTAATGAGAGCTTCCGGACTAACCAAGATAGCCCATAAATTATTTTAAGGAGCAATCAGGAATTGAAGAATGGATCCAAAATTCTTCTCATGCATAGCTCAAAACTCACAATTATCGGATAATGGATCCAATATTCTTCTAATGCATAGCCCAAAACTTATAGTTATCATGGATGACTATCATGTTATAGTTTCCAGACATGGTTTTCGAGGAACAAATTTTGCAAAAGCTGGACAGAGTCACGGTTTAAGATGTAGTTAATATTCTACTTTATATGATGTTGTTATTATAATAAAAGAAGTTATGAATTAAACAGATAATTGACCGGTTATCAGAGGATATATAAACAAGTTAACTAAAATAACAGTGGTAATCCCACTATATAAGTGATATACCATAAAAAAAACAATCCTAATTTAGAACTATATAATGGATCTTGATTCCTACATATTGCGGTTAGGCATTTCACTGGATTTTTTCAAGACACACGCGTCGATATTGAAAGCATAAACTCTCGTGTAATATCATAATTCTAGGATTTTTGAGTGGCTAGAAATTAGTTGAACACCATTGATCCTTAGAATCTATGTGAATCCCATCTATTCTACCGAGAAATCACCATCCACGTCTTCGGAAGTTTAACTCCGAACTTTCTTGGGTAGTCGGGAATTTTCATTTATTATACCAAAAGTTTTACTAAAAATAATTTGATAACATAAATCAATCATACTTGAATTTAGGGGTGTTCAAAAAATCCGTCAAACCGTAAATCCGGACCGGACCATGACAATCCGAATCAAGGAAAACCGAAATCGTTAAAACCGTTTTTAATGGTTCGGTTAACCGGATCGTTTACGCATAAATGGTTTGGTTATGGTTTTCAATAAATTAAAACCGTTTAAACCAAACCGGAACGTTATGTAATAATATACAAAAATTATAATATATACATGTGAGTTATGATTATAAATTATGATTTTGTGTATGTGAGTGTATATTATATTAAAAATATCAAACTACTTTTTAAATAAAAACTTAGTTAATTGTTAATATGTCGTAGTTATACTCTACTTCATATACATAATATTATTTAATTTAAATTAAATTATATGAAAGTCATATATAAACTAAATATTTGTAAATATATATCACACACTTATATGTAATATATAATAAATTTTATATTACATTGACTTAAATAACTGTTTAGTTGTAAGTTTAATAAAAACAAAACAAAGTAAATGTTTAAGTTCAAATTGTGGTTCGGAACCGAACCAATTCGTTATTTTATGGTCTGATTTGGTTTGGTCTCAACATTTAATTGCTCTGGTTTGATTTTGAATTTTAAAAAACCGTTCTTACTGGTTCGGTTCGAAAAAAACAAGAATCTGGACCAAAACAATCTGTAAATAACCCTACTTGAATTATTGCTGTTTTATTATCCATGTCTCTAAAATAAAAAATTTGACAACATAAATCGATCATACTTGAATTATTGATGTTTTATTTTCCATGCCTCTAAACTAAAAGTTTTGTATTTGTAAATATTTAACTTTTAAAAATATCTGATTCAATTTTATTTTGTTAAACCAACTCTAAAACGGATGTTAGGATCTTAGTTTTGTGGATGCTGAGTAGTTTGAAGTGGCTAATGTGGCAACTTCAGTTGATGAAATTTACTCAAAATTATTATATTTTTCCTTTTTGAATATTATTTTTGTTATCTAATGTTACTCATATACAAATACACACAATATACATATATATATAGGAAACTGATCCCCAGCCATCATTGGATGGGATACAGCAGCATTGTTTCATTGCGGGTGTACTCACCCGCCGCAATGAAACATTGCGGCAGCTTGCAAAACAATCAATAAGAGTGGTTTATTTAAAATTAATAAATATCAATTTTATGGTTGAGACAACACCTAGATAATTTATAAATCTTTTCAACAACAATGATTACAAAGTGTTTGATAAAATGTAAGAATTCAAATGCAAAAGCCTCTTGTATTACGAAATGGTTATATTTGTAATTGTGTAATAAGACGTGAGAAAAGTAAATACATGATCACGTTCAAGATTGCATGATCACACTAGAGAATGTATGTTGGATTGCATAATCATGCAAAATTGAGATTTTGCATCATAAGATTTTCTGGAGGACGAGGAGATTGTGCATGATCATACTAAAATATTGCATCATACTACCTTTAGTTATTATTTATTTTAATTAAGATTTATTTTATTTCATTTAGGGTAATTTATCCCTATATTAATAATATTATGATGTAACGTATAAAAATCGTTTATTAAAATTAAAATCCTAAGGGTTTCTCTTATCTTTTTTGTAAATTCAAAAAAACTCTTGTAGATTAAAGGTTGGCATTGTGAATTTAAGGTATTAAAGAATTTCTCGTGTAAGAATCCTTACGAGAAATGTGGCTGGCCTATCCTACGTTTCCGTGTTGTGCCAAATACTGTTGTCAATAATAATAATAATAATAATAATAATAATAATAATAATAATAATAATAATAATTAGTGTACATAGTTAAATTAATTATTAACGTTAATGAAGTCATTTAAACAACTTTTTAAGATTAAGGGCTTACCTTGTTAAAGATTGGGTGAAAAGTTTCAATGCAAGTATTTATTTCTATTGACATGTTTTTTATATTAGTATTTCTAGTGACTTATTTAAGATAACAATTAGAAATTATTTAAGTGTATAATATTTTTCAATCTTCTTTTTTCATCTACAAGTTGTGGATGTTTTGTAAGTTGTAACACTGACTTGCGTTTGAGACTTTATAAGAATAAGGCAATAACTGGTTTACACCAAATTGCTAGCTATTTTGCGCACTTATATGTGATAGGTTGGTGCATCATGTATCTATTCGGTCGTGGGTTTGAGTTATTATAATAACAAACAAAATGACAAGAAAATCATGTGCGTCTAAAATATTCCCACTCTAGTTTACAACAGTTATGTCCGTAGTAATTGGTCTATTTTCTTGTAGTATTAGGACTTGGGTATTGTGAAGTAGATGAAATTTTGCCTTAGATTTTCGGAGCCTTTTTGAAATAATTGACTATTTGACTAAAAACGTTGTGTTAAGGTTTTTGCGTCTCTAACACATTCACCGCCAAGGTTACTGTTTGAAACATTCTGTCACGGCATGCCGCTACACAGAAACTGGTGTTTATGTCCGGTAAACCTTGTTATCAAATATACATGTAATGCTACCGTAAAGTCTGCTCCCACATTATGTCAAAGGTCGTTGTTATCGCTAAACATTATGCTTAGCGCTGCTGTCAGCCTGAAAAATTCTTAAAACCTCGGTGTAATTGAACGTTCTGTCGATCGAGTAGCATCGACACACTTTCTTCAAAACAGGACTAGTGCATGAACAATATCTGCATAGTTTTATCATTTCTGTCAGGCTGGATTTAACTATCTACCTGGACTGACCATGTCTGTATACTGCTTTCTTGTTATGGAATTATGAATAGATCAAGGTTGGCTAGCTAGCCTGTTTAGATCCCCTCATCTTGGCATAATCAGATTAGTTTGACCCCTTGATTTTTATTTTATTAGTTCACTTAGTTAGTCTCTTCATCTCATAATTCACTTTGTATCGACTCTTTGCTGGAGGAGATTGATTTTACAATCATCTTTGTCACATTGTTCCACATGAATTGATATTTGGACAATAATACCGACTACCTGTATACCATTCAATTCACTGCATGTTTTTTTTTCAACATTCGAACACGTATTTTAAAAATGTATACTTTCGTAATTTATTTTCAAAATTTTATTTTTCTGTAAAAAACTTTAAATATTAAAGTTTTACTTAAAATAAAATAATTAAAATAATTTATATAACTATACTTTAATCTTAGAAAAGTATTAAAATGTGTGTCAAACTTCCCGTGCCCGACGAGACAACCGTAGTGGGATAGAGGGTAACATAAACATGGATGACAACAAACAGAATTTGAGTTAAAAAAAATTATCTGAGTTGAAAGTAGGCTGTTGTGGAATATATTAGCAAAGTTGACGTTTAAATTCATGCATTTAAATGAATACTACATGTTTACTAGTGGGTCCAATATACGGTGAGAGGACATTCTCACAGCAGTGTACTGAATTATATAGATGGTGTGTGATTCTCTGATTGAGATGACTACTGAATTTATAAGTCCAAGATTCTAGTCCTTTGAATTATATGAAGGTATTGGACGTATAGTATACATTTACATATTCACATTTTGTACAACAACTTTTCCGCTAGTCATTCATCCGTTTAAACGACTAACCAAATTGGTGACGCATCGCTAGGATAGATAATGTACATAGCTAGCTGCCAAGTTTCTATATTACTCTCGGAGATTAATCATTTCCTTTTGCTCTGAAATGTATTTGCAGGTATAGGATGCAGCTTTGGTTCGAATAGGCACTAAGTGTCAAGGAAATACATGCCTGCTTCGCAAATGCTTTATTCCCTTTCTCTCAGCAGCTGATCAAATAGATTCTTCAACTTAGAGTCTGGCTAGGATACCTACTTTTCAAATAATATTCGACATGTATGTATATGATGGAAGTATCGAAAGCTGATTCGCAGCTTTCAAATGTATGCGTTGTAATTTTGAATTTGCACGTAGCTCCTCCTTGTATTATCTATATATTAGATGCTGGTAGTTGAGTAATATTGTGTAAATTCCTTGTTGAGTTTATCTTAACTGTATATCTGGTTCGTTGGAGTCCACATTCCTGATCCATTAATTACCAGCTGCTAAGCGAAACACTAATATTTACACTAATACCACTGATGTTGGGTTTAGTTTGAGTAAAAGGAAAATGATTCAAAATGGAATCATGAGATACCCGAGTATAAAATGACCAATGTTCAAAACTTTTGTTTTTTTGGCTTATTTCATTCTTAACCATCTAAGTTATAATTTAAACGCTCTAATTTTATAAGGAATGTTCCATTTCTTACCAAATTTATTTTCTTCCCAAGTTTTATACTAACTCATTCATTTTCCAAATTCTACCTTTCAATTCCCATTAATTTCCTCTAATTCCATCTATTACATTAGTAATATTTAATTTCTTTCGGCCCCAACCAAACACAAAAGATCTGGATTCCTCATAAAACGGGTGATAAAATAAAAATGCTGCACATAATATAAACAATACACCAATGGACCAGATGTGTCTTCCTTAATTTGCAACATCAGGCTGCACTGGTATTAGTATAATTTGCATCTAACTTGAGACAAATGTCTAAATCATGGGCTTACCAATATCAGCATACTTAAACAATGAATCTTATACAAAATATTATAGAAGTATAGTATTATTCTATTGTTGTTTTCTTGTATGTTTAGAGCTCGCAGATCAGCATGCACACTAGCAGATCCATGCAGAAAAGGAAGGGGGGGGGGGTGATTCCGAGACTTAGTTTAAAGTTCATACTAAAATGTTGAGTTGGGTCTAAATTTTAAATGACTAATCAATATTATTTCTACGGTAATTTTCAGCATAAATATGACATGGTAAAATATTGGTCAGGTGAAACTTTAAGATATTCCACTTCATCCCACACGAAGGTATATGCATAAACTAAACCATGAGAAAACGACACTTGACAAAACAAAACAAATATGTGTCCGCTTTTAGGCAAGTATCATAGAAACAATACAATGAGAACCCCCTCGAGAAAGCAATAACATTTGGCACTTTGTGTTTTTACGCAATGTTTTGGAGGTCAAGAATTGGACAAATCCAATGAGACAGTCAAGCAAGCAAATTCATAAAAAGATGCAGAGTTACTTGTTAATTAGTTACTAACAAAAAAGAATGATGCATGATTACGAGAAATTAACAAAGCACAGCAGTTGATTAAATTTGATGCAAAGGAAACAAAACACATAATTGTTCAAAAGATGGATCATTTGTATAATGGCAGTCAAACTGCAAAACTCTTTGGTCGCTGGTGTGCATAGATTGTTGTTAAAATCGAGGGCATTCCTACTCTCCCAATAAGGAGTCACCGCAGTTAAATATAGACTTCAATTTTTTAACAGCAATCACTAATAAGATATATATATTATACTAAGAATTAAACCTCCTCCGTCTACTTTCTTAGTTTAATGCTAACTGGCTATAACATCATCCACCTCTTCACCAAGCCTGCCTAAGTGCACCAAGATAAATGACAAGCAGAAACCTTTCAGGTAGAGCTAGCTATATATATCTGCAAAACAGTATTAAAAAAACTTCTTAGTGATATTAGTAAGATCATCAAATTATAGAGCTGTTCAACAAAATTGATTAAGAACGCACTTTGGACATGAAAGTTCAAATTTAACTAGCAAGGTTGCACTTTGCACTTCACCAAGTATTTCAAATCATCTAACCAGCTAACTGATAACATGAAACAGATGGAATTAAGTTTTGAGCAACCTAATAATCTAAATCAGCAAACTATCAAATGTCATTTTCATATTTGAACATAATGCTTCCAGGCACAGGTGTGACAAGTATCGCACTAGCTATATTCAAGTGCACAATGTTATCAAGGCAACACCATATTACTGACCACATAAAATACCAAGTTGGTTATTACACAAAAAATTGCTACTGTAATAACTCTGTGGTAAGCGGTACCGAGGGAAAGGCTTCACAAAAAAAGAACATTTATTTTTTATCTCAAAGACAGGCAGATTACACAGACAGAGATCTCTGTAAAAAGGAGAAGACCCCCCCCCCACCCGGACGGCAGCCCCAGTTAGGTTTGACCTGCTCTTACTAGAGTTCTAGCTTATTTAGAATTCTCTAACACAGAACATACTACTGACTCCATAAAAAATCCAGGACAGTTTATTAAACAAACAGTTCACCCCGTAACTAACCCTTTTAAAACAGTACCAAAGAGGGTTAGACTTCACAAAGAAAAGATTGATTGTTTTTATCTCAGAGATTGGCAGATTAAATTGATAAAAGATCAGAAGTACAGAGATCTCTGTACAATATACCAACAGACCCTTCCCCCGTAGTGTTTTTGGGCATGCTCTTTCAAGTTATCAAAGATTCTTTCAAGTTATCAGCTTCAAAATACACATCACCAGCATCAGCACGGAGAGGAACAGTAAGCAAGGAAATAGTTCTTTTCAGGTTTAAAAAGAACTACAAAAGCAGGAGAGAGTTTAAAAGACAATCAACTATAAATCGACTTCTCATTAACATAAGAAGACAGTGAATTGGCTTTAATACACAAGCACCATTTGAGAACTCAAAGCAAGACTAAACTTGTTTGCAAGGAATATATTCCCTTCACTATCTATTACTTCTATCCATTTCACCACACATTATCCCTTCATATAATTACATCCATAAACTGACCTTGGATCATATTTTAGTTCAATTTCGGGTAATTTACTACTAACCCCTCACAAGGTGTTATAGTGCCACCAAAATGAGCTAAAAAATGATAAAAATGAAGTTCATAGATAATAGCCCTTCCATACTAGAGTAAATAAGCTCAATAGTTGGGAATATAATCCAAAGAAACATACATGGCCTCAAGGCTTTACTTTTACTCTCATGTTAAAGTCACATACTAGAGTAAATAAGCTCAATAGTTGGGAATATAATCCAAAGAAACATACATGGCCTCAAGGCTTTACTTTTACTCTCATGTTGAAGTCACACACAGATGCACATTAGGCGGAAGGGGTACAGTAAAATGATACAAAAGAAGTTTACAATAGTAATAAGGAACAGAGAGTTGTTTGATAACAAAATTTGCTTCGTATGCAAGCTTGGTTGAAATTGAACATAAGTTTTTATTTTGGTTGCTTAGATTTATCATGTAAAAAGCAAAAAAGTTGAGAGTTCAGCTTGCAGAAACCAAAAAGATATTAATATAACAATCTTAAAATCCTTCGTAAGAAAATAGTTTGGCCTCAACGAAGACAAAGGTGACTGTTTATAGAGAATTTTAAGGCTCAACATCAAAGTAAATGAAGTAATCTACCCCTCAAAAAAGAGTGAGCCAGGCTTGCAGCAAAAGTAATTTCAGTCCCCGTAACAAGAGCAAATTACATGACCTAATCACAATTAGGCCAAGACATTATAAAAATTACTTTGTCCCCACAAAAGCAAGCATATGTTGACAGTGAAACTCTGTTCAGCTTCAGAATACTCTGTTCAGCTTCAGAATAGAAAAACCCTTTGCAATACAACTACAATTAAAAACAACCTAACAACACTATTACTAGATAGTAGGTGATCAAGACATGCAAAAGTTATCCTTACAGTTGACTAAAGCTTAGAAAATATAAGAAATAGATGATTTACACAAGAAACCCCCCCCCCCACACACACACAAAAACACAAACACCCTAAAATATGTTTACAAATTACAATTACACACACGGAAACAAAAAATTCCTCAAAATAGATGGTAATATGTAAAAAGATGACTAAAAGTATTCTAATTTCCCACAGAAAAGCACATAAGTTTTGCAATCAGGACCGATACGATGTTCTAAGATAATTCCATTTAAACAAGCAAACTTCTTCACAGTTTCACAATTCAGCAAAGAAACCAAAAAATGACTCACAAAATATACTCGAAGCAAGATACTATCAGAACTAAGAATTCATAGTTCAAGATGCAATTACAATCTCAACCTCAAGCACCAACTTGATACCACAAAACACCCACAAATTACTTAATGATAACAGGTAACCCCACGTAATGATTTCAAGTTTCAACATAATAATTTATGCAGAGGAACAAAATTCATTTAGCTAATAGATACACAAACACACACACACATTTTAAAAAGTTCAGCAATACTAAGCACACACCTCACAACTTTCAAAACCACATGTTATGCACCATTGCACAATTAGAATATAAAACTAACAAAACTCAGATAACACTACAAAAACAATTAATCCCCAATATAATCAAATAACTACTCGAAACAAGATACTATCAAAACTAAGAATTCACAGTTCAGGATGCAATTACAGTCTCAAGCTCAAGCGCCAACTTTGATACCACAAGGCACCCACGAATAACATAGTGATAACAGGTAACACGTAACGATTCAAATTTAACATAATGATTAATATGAACAAATTGCAATTAGCCAACAAAAACACAAACACAAACACAAAACATTTTAAAAAGTTTAGCAATACTAAGCACACACCTCACAACTTTCAAAACCTCATGTCATGCACCATTGCACAATCAGAATAGAAAACTAACAAACTTCAGATAACACTACAAGACCAATTAATCCCCAATATTATCAAATAATTATTGACCTTGTGTATGAAACAAACTGCATTATAAAATCAAAACCAAAGCAAAAGAAAAAGAAAAGATCCCTTACCATCCACTCCCGACGACTTGTCCAATCCCGACGACTTGTCCATTCCCGAGGACTTTGAGGACGACTTCTTCTTATCACGCTTAATCTTCTCAACCTGAATCTGCATATCATAAAGCATCTGAGTCCTCTGCAGCTCCACATCCCTCCCAACTTCAATACGCTTCAGCTCCAACTCTCTCATCTGCCTCATCTTTTCCAGTTCAATTCTCTCATACTTTTCCCCAAAACTTCTAATCGCTTCAGCCAACATCCTAACCCCTTCCAACTCCCCAAGCTTCCCCTCCACCTCCATTCTCTCCTCCCCTTTCTCCTCACTCTCCTCATACTCATCCTCATCCTCATCTTCAGTATCCTCCTCATCCTCAACCTCCCCTTTTGCAGCCGCAGCCGCCACCGCAGAATAATTCCGCCTAAAATACGAATCATCCACAGCACTAGCACTCCGCTTCTGCGGCATCACAACCGCAAGCGGCAACTCCTCCCTCTCAGCCTCTCTCCGCAAGGCAATCGCCATCGGAGGCGGTCCGTTCCTCGAATAAACCTCAGCTCTACCACTTCCTCCCCCTCGCCTAACAAACGTCTCTTTTTTCACTCCGATCAACGAATCTAATTTATCAAAAAACGGCCAGGAACTCACAAACTCCCCGTTGGTCTCACAAACCCTAGCCTTCTCAACCTTATACTTTTTCTTAATCGTATCAATTCGATTCTTACACTGCACATCAGTCCTCCTCAGCTTCTTCGTATGACCGTGCAACGAATTCACCACATCAGCAACCGCTTGCCAATCCTTCTGCCGGAGATTCCCCCGGTTCAGATCCACATACCTCTTCCCCCAAGCATCAACAAGCGTCCCCGTCGCTTCTTCACTCCAGCAATCCTCACGGAACGGCATCACTCTCGTCGCCGGAGAAGGATTCACAACTTTCATCGGAGTCAAATCGCCCATCGTTTCTGTTTAGAGAGAGAAAGACACAAACTTGATTGATTCAGAGAGAGAGAAGTCAATCGCAATCGCCGATGTTTTGTATGTATAGTTCTAGGGTATTGTGTGTATTGTGGGGGGTGAGTAACGCAAACGGTGAGTTTGCCGGGGATGTGCGCGTGAACACGCGCGAGAGTGGTGGGCGTCATTTACGATTTGAGGTTGAAACGGGCGATGCGAAGTAGATCGGACAATAGGACCGACTACTTTGTTGTGTTAAAGTTAAACGGAATTTTTAGTTTTTCCATTTAAACGAAACTCGTTCGATATTTAAACGACACAACCAATTTATAGAGATATTTCAAATTAAACTAAGAAGGTACGTATTAGCTATTGATTTTTTTCACATCTCTTATGCTAATTTATTAAATTACATCAATTTCATTACATTCATGGATATAAAAAATATCATTTATATGAAAATGAATGTATATGTTTCATGGAAAATATTATTTTATTTATAAGTTTATGAATGTGTAAATGTCTTAAATAAATAAACAATATTTTCAAATTATTTTATATGTAGAATACGTTCTTGATAAAGATTTAATTTGTTTTGTCGAATTATGTCAAAAAATCATCTATAATACGATAAATCGTAAGTTAAATACACGCGCTAGATTTAACACATGTCTATAACACGTGACATTAATTTGTGTTATTATTATTTATTAAAAATCGATAATTCTAAAATCTTTCAAGGATGTTTAACATATTTGACTCTCTCTACGACGATAATTTGTTGAATTGAATTATGTGTCAAATAATAATAATAATATGTTTACTCATGCATGTTTGATCCACATGATAAATTTAAATATTTATTAAACTTGTGACATTGATAAAATGTTATTATTTTAAAATGTTAGAGTAACAATAATGGTTAATTTTTATATGAATTAATGAAAAAAATCAATTTTGCAATGTGTGTATATTATTTTGGAATTTTGTGACGAATCGTAAGAATTAAGTATCATTTAAATTTTTTCACAACTTAATAATTTTGTGATAAATTGTAGGAATTCAACATCATGTGAATATTGTAATAAAAAATTATATATTTCATGCTTATTGAAAGGAAAATAAGGAAATGACAATTAAGTTAAAATAAAAAGAAATTATAATTTTGAAGACGGGAATTAATTTTAATGGAAGAATGTACAAATTCAGAAAAGAATATTTTATTATTATATAAAAGGTTAGAAAAGAATATTTTATTATTTCTTTGTTAGAAAATTGTATCTCAATATAAATTGAAATATCTTTAGTTGTAACTTACGCCTTACGTAATATTTCCTTCTTAGACTTTTTGAAATATGGGCCTCAGAATTACTTTGTTCCTTGGATGAACTAGTCATGGACTATCTCGGACCTGGACTCGGTGACCAAGATCCGGATCTGGGTGAGGATTTATATTCTAATTATTTTGTTACTGAATTGAGCTGGACCTGGATTGTTCCGGACCTAGACTAGGTTACCCGGGTCCAAGTGAAGATTTATATCCTGGTTGTTTTTGTCTGTGAATTAAGCTGATCCGGACTTGGCTCAAACCTAAAGTACGTGGCTCAAGTCCGGGTTCCGCGTAAGGATTTGTTGGAGATAAAGTCAAAGTTCGTTTTTCAAGGAGATTTCATAGGATTTCACTTGTAAGGAGATTTCAACCAAATGCTTTATTAAAATCCTTATCCTACTTAATAGGAGTTTGTTTATTTCAAAATTCTTATCCATAACAAACTTTTAAGTATGTGGGTTGATATGTATAAAAGATATCTTTTATAAAAATATTTTTACACTTTAACCACCTTCAATATACATACAATATAGGTGTATGTTAGGGTTTGAATTAATCAAACAAATTAAACGTGAGAGTTGTACTCAAGACCGTTGTAATTTGGTTTGGGTAATCTGAACAATAATTTATATATTATATTATATTCAAACTAAACTGAAGACATGGTCTTATAATTTTTTTATCATCTTATCTTTAGTTTAAACGTGGTTTGTAAGTTGTTAATATTTAAATTATCATAACAAACAAATGTGAGAGTTGGACTCAAGACCGTTATGTGTTGCTTGATTATTTGAACATTAGTCATCTTATAAATACATGGTGGTGTGTTCATTTTACGACTGATCACAAGATACACACCAAGTGTTGTAAAAGACATGCTTGTACTTTAACAAGACAAAGACATTTTCTCAACCCTAAGTAAGTTGTATTATTATCTATCTTAGTCTGCATTTTGTACTTGTAACACTTAAAGTCTGTAAAAATGTAAGGGAACAGACTGGAGTCTTTTTCCTGAAACAGTATCAAGCCTAAGGATTCTATCTGGAAGAATATCAAGAAGATCATGTCTCAGAAGAATTTTGAAGAAGTTTGGAGTGAATAAATTTGTTTGGAGAAAAATACTCTAAGTCAAGATCTCTACAAGTCACAGATTTAATGTTATAGAGAAGTCATTCGAGAACTCCAGAATGGCTTATCGAGAAGTCAGGAAAGCTACTAGAGAACTCAGTGAGATATCGACAAGCCAAATTGAAGACATGAAGATTGGAGATATCGACAAGTCATTTCTTCACTAGAGAACTCAGAGTTATCAACAAGTCTACATTCATTAGAGAACTCTGAGTTATCGATAAGTAAAGTTTTATAAGAGAACTAGGAGATATCGATCAGTCAAAATTCACTAGAGAACTCAGAGATATCGACAAGTTAAAATTTACTAGAGGACTCTAAGATTTTGACAAGTTAATTTGACTTGGAAAACTCTGAGAAATCGACAAGTCAAGAAGTCACTAGAGAACTAAGAGTTATCGATAAGTCAAAGTGAAGATGTGAAGACTAGAGATCTCGACAAGCCAAAATTCTCTTATAGAGAACTGAAGACCTCTACAAGCCAAACTAAATATAGAGTACTAGAGAGCTCGATAAGCCAATATACTTATAGAGATGCCAAGTGTTCTATAGATCTAAACTGGAGATCTCGAGGTACAATCTCAAAGTACAAAATTGTATATCAATTCAATATCCAAGATAAACAATCAACAAACAATCCAACAGTTGGATTGACAAGTCTATAAAAAGCAGCTTGAAGAATGTGCAAGATCAATGGCAAAGATTAACTGACAGAGGAAGATCAAAGTGAACACGGGATGCTAAAGATATGCTAAGCCAGAAATGGAAGATCTTATTTTCTATAAATAAAAATGACAAGTGACAGTTTAGAAAAGCTAACAGCATGTCTTATTACACAATGTGTAAACCAGCAGTTAACTGAGTTAAAAATTTAACACTGGTCCTTATTTAGTTGTAACAATTTAGATCAAATTTCTTGTAACACTCTTAAGGAGAAGCTAAGCTCTTTAACATCAAAGAGCCAAAATTTTTTTTATAGCAAAACAGTCTTAATTTTAATATAAAATTAAGTTAGTTTTGAAGATCTGTGTTCGTTATTTTCTACAAGTTTAAATTTTGCATGAACACATTTCACTACAAGAATTAATTTACTTTGTTCAACGATTAACTTTCAAGAAAAGCCTAAAAACAGTAAAACACATTCGCCCCCCTGTGTGTTATTCATTACCTAACAAGTGGTATCAGAGCAAAATCTGAAAGTAAACAAATCTAAGATCTTGGAAGAATGAATACACAAAAAATCAGTAGCATCAAAATTCCTACCTTTGACAAAGCTAACTACACTCTTTGGAAAAAGAAAATGATGTTGTTCATCAAGATGGCCAATCCACTCTACATTCAGATCCTCAAGAATGGACCCTTCATTCCTATGGTTAGAGTTGAGGAATCTACAGATGGAGACATGGTTATCCCAGCTCATTTTACTCCAAAAGATCCTTCTGAGTATTATGACCCGTAAAAGGAGAAAGTCTCCCTGGATAGTAGCTTGCAATTAATATTGATTGAGTCACTTGATAATGTGATGTACAACAACATTGTAAACTGTGACACTGCCAAGCAAATATGGGAAAAGATTGAGATACTCCGTGAAGGAACTGAAAAAGTTAGATCAAACTAAAGAAGAACATTGATTTCACAGTATGAGGGTTTTATGGCAAAGCCAAATGAAAGTATTACTGATGTGTTTGAAAGGTTTAACAAGCTGATAAATGATTTGCAGCTTCATGACAAATATTATGAAGCTAAAGAAGTGAACTTGAAGTTCTTGCTTACTCTTCTTGATTATTTGGAACAGAAAATCTCAGCAATCAGGGAAGGGAGAGACTTGAGCAGAATAACTCTGGAAGTTCTATATGGAATTCTCAAAACATATGAACTAAAGATGATTCAAAGGCAATCATTGAGATCTGGTCAAGGACATGTCGTCGATGGCTCAAGTGCTTTAATTGTAAATGAAAGCCAGACATCTAATGATGAACCAAGATCTCATACTTCAGTTGTCTCAACAAGTGAGCAAAGAACAAATGATTCACAGGAGCAAGTCATTCTGGGTTTGGAAAAGGATGAGTTCTATACTCTTGAAGAACTGGATGAGCTAGATCAGTCAATGGCCTATTTAGCTAGGAAATTCTCTAATATTAGAGTAAAGAAGCCAAGATACTTCAAGAATAAAGGACAGTCCTTCAACAAAGATAGCAGCTGGAAGAAAAAAGGGAAGTACAATTCTGATAGCAAGAATGGCTACAAAATTGGATTTATTGATAGATCTAATATAAGATGCTTCAACTGTGATGAACAAGGCCACTTTGTTATAGAATGCAGGAAACCCAAGAAATCAAAGAAAGAAAAGGCTTATCTTGAACTCGAATCAAAGTATGAAGCTCTTTTAAGGAAACAACAAAGTAAAGCTTATATTGCAGAGGGTAAAAGTTGGGATGAATCTGAAAATGATGAAGATGAAGAATTTGGTAATTATGCACTCATGGCCCTGGAGTAAGGAGAATCATCCTCATCTAAATCACAGACACCAACTTTTACCACTATTGATTTAAATATGAATCAATATAAGGAAACTTTTGAAAAGATGAGCACAAAAATGTTTCACATTCACACAAGCATGGTTGCTGCTAATGAAGAAGTTAACAGATTAACAAAGATAATGAGAAGCTTGAAAGTGAGAAGCAAGGAACTGAATTATTGTTGGTGGAGCTTGAAGCTTTAAAACAAGAAAATGCTTATCTAAAGAACAAGATCAAGTGTGCAAATGAAATTGAAGCAGTGCTAAGGGAGAAGCTGGAAAAGAATGAAGTGAAGATAAAATCTTTCAGGAATGCATCTGAACTGGTCGGACAGTGTCATCAAAAGAATAAGCCATGTGCAAACATTGCTATTTGCCTTGACTATGATGCCATGAACAACAAAAAGAAGACTATAGGTGACAAAGGGAAAACAAAGAAAACTGAGAATGCTCCAACCTTTTTGAAAGAGGTTAATGCACCTATATTCAAAGTATGTGAAGTCAACTTCAGTAAAGAAGAATTGATTATTAAGCAAGAAATTATTGATCAAGATAAAGAGAAGAAAACTGAAGAATCGGTTCAGTCTTCCAATATTGAAGAGAAGCTCATGAACAAACAAAGTCCCAAGACTCCTGTTAAAGAACCCAAAACTAAAGATGCAAGAAAAAAAAGAAAAATAGAAATGGGAAAATAGGGATAAACAAAAGCAATAATTTTGCTTATGTTACAAATGCTCCTAGAAAGAAGTGTGAAAAATGTGGCTCTGCAAATCATCTAACTCACCTTTGTAAAAAGGTTGTTAGCAAGCCAATTAAAGGAACCTGCAATTATAATGAAGCAGATTCAAATGATCCATATTCATTCTGTGACAAGTTTGACTGCATTACTTGTAACTTGAAAGTAATGAAGAGTTGCTACAAACTGAGAGTAGACCTTAAAGAAACAAGAAATGAGTCCACATCAGAAGGAAAACACACACAACAGTCACTGAATTATATTTTTTCTAAAACAACTCATTCTTCTTCTGCTAAACAAATTACCCAACATTGTTTGGGTTTCCAAACACACTTAAGACTCATTATGTGCAGGACATAGTGTAGAGAGTCATCTAGATCATAGACAGTAGATGTTCCAGGCATATGACAGGTGATAAGGCACTTATATCACAGTCTGAGGAGAAAGTTGGCCCTTTGGTGACCTTTGGAGACAACAACAAAGGGTTCACAATGGGATATGGCAAGATTATTTCTGAAAATATTGTCTTTGATGATGTAGCACTGGTAGCTGGTCTTAAAGTGAATCTTCTCAGAGTTAGAAAATTTGCAGACAAAGGCCTTAAGTCTTACTCAACAAAGAAGAATGCACTGTTATCAGCAAGAAAACTGGTGAAGTTGCTCTGAGAGGATCAAGGAAAGGAAGCTTGTCTGTTGCAGATTTTGACTCAACAAATAAGGATGGTGTTTGTTGCTTCTACACCAAGGCATGAGAAGAAGTAAACAAGCTATGGCATAAAAATCCGTCTCACTTGAATTTCAAGGAAATTAACACCTTGTCATAAAGGAGTTAGTAAGAGACATGTCTAAGCTGGAGTTTGCTCAAGTTGAAGTTTGTGTAGTCTGTCAGAAAAGTAAAATGAAGAAACTACTCAATAGGAAAACCATGAAAACGGAAGCTCATCTCATAAACCTGAATTTAATTGCACAAACTCAGGGGGAGAAAGAAGATTTTCAAATACTTGAAGGAAACTCCAAACTTGGGATTATGGCATCCTAAGGGAACTGGTTTTGAAGCTGTTGGTTACACAGATGCAGATTTTGCTGGATGCGGGATTGACAGAAAGAGTACCAGTGGAAGCTGTCAATTTCTTGGACAAAGACTTGGATCTTGGTATAACAAGAAACAACAATCTGTATCAACTTCTACAGCTGAAGCTGAATACATAGCTGTAGGAAGTTGTTGTGCTCAAGTGCTTTGGATTAGAAATCAGCTAATGAATTATGGCCTAGTGTTACACAAAATTCCTATTATGTGTGACAATATTAGTGCTATATCTATAGTAGTTAATCCAGTTAATCATTCCAGGACAAAGCACATTGATGTTAGGTACTATTTTATCAAAGAACATGCTACAAATGGTACTATTGAGCTCATTTTTGTACCAACGGAATAACAATTGGCTGACATTTTTGCTAAACCTTTGGATGAAGCAACTTTCCCTAGACTTGTAGGTGAAATTGGAATGCTTAATTCTTCATCCTAAGGCAAGAACTCAGCTAATGTTTTGTAGCAGATTAATCTCTAGTAAATCATTATTAATTTGATTTTATTGGAAGTTAACTGAAATATGAATTATAAATATTTCAAAAATCTCTGCATATTTATATTTCAAATTCAAATTCAACTTGGATTTTTTCAAATTTTAAGTAAACTGCTCAGTTGTTAATTTACATTCTTAATATACAAAATTAACACAAGGCAGAATTACATAAACCAAAAGTATATAGAGAACTGAGTTCTCGATAAGACAAATTGACTTCTCGACAAGTCATTTTAGGACTTCTCGAGTGAGTCCTCGATAAGTCAATTACCGACTTCTCGAGTGACTTCTCGATAGGCTTAACATGACTTGTCGATAAGTCTTTGGAGAGTTCTCTAGTAGTGTTAATCCACATAGTTTATATAAGTGTAATTTTTGACTCATCAATAACTCAGAACTGAAATAATTTAATTTAAAAATTATTTTGGTAAAATACTTTTGGAAAATTCTTTCTAATTTTATTTTGAATTTATTTTAATAAAAGCTGAAATTAATTCAGTCCACTCTTTGGACAAACTGGGTAATTATTTGACATCTCGATAGTCAATTTTGAGTTCTCTAAAAGAGTAATTTAAAATGACTTCTCGATATGTATTTCATTTCTTAAAATGACTTCTCGATAGACAAACTCCAAACATCTATTTTTGAGTTCTTGACAAGTCATTTACTTTTACTATAAATACCCAGAATTCTCGATACATACACATACTTACAACTTCGAGATCTAAATTGACTAGCCTTTCAAGCAAAGACCCATTTCTCTCTCGATTCTACCTCTTTCTCAAAAATTCTTCTTACCCATTCTCTCTTATTAGACTATAATGGCACAGAACACTATTAGAGCAACTATCCCAGAGAAAGGAACAAACTTCTTGGCTTTTACTGATGTTAACCAAGCCCCTGACAATTTCAAGGGGTTTTTGAAATTTATGTCTGAATCGTACATTACAGGAGCCTTGATTGCTAATCCAGTGATGTACTTGGATATGTTGCATACTTTTTGCACTACAGCTGTGGTGAGGACTGTGATGCATGCTGATGTTGTATCACTAGTGGTGACTTGCTCAGTTGGAGGTCAACAAATTGAGTTTAATGAGCAGGATGTGAACCTAGCTTTGGGACTGCCTACTACAAATCTGGTGGAAGTGTCAACTCCTGATGAGCTGCTTGAGTTTCTGGACTTCATCAACTATGGTGGAAGAATCAACTTATCAAGCCTAAACAGAATTAATCTAAGGAAGGAGTGGTCATTCATTTTTGATTCAGTGGTGAGAGCCTTTACATGCTGGCAGACAGGATATGAAAACATTTCAAGTGTGGTGCAAAAGCTGGTGTATTCAATTGCCCACAACAAACACTTGAATCTTGGTCTGCTGATCCTGGAATAACTTGTAACCAGTCTAACTATGCCCCTATCAGCTAGAGGTAAGGAAATTTTCTTCCGTAGATTTATTATGTCCACTTTAAATAATAAAGTAGCAGACATACATCTACTGAATGGTATAGATAGTACTAAATTAGGCAATTGTAAACAAGTGTCCAAAATAATATTTGACTCACTTACTACAAAGAATAAGGTCAATGTAAGTTTGAAAATCACTCCATTTATGTTAGAGAGTTTTAGGACTTATCCTTATCATATGCCTGACATGAGATCTAATGCACAATCTAGCACATCTATGATTCCTGAACATGTGGAAGTACAAACACAGGAACACCAACAGGGATCTTCCCAAGCTGCAATAATTCTTTCAAAACCCTTAGAAGCTAGGCAACCAACCACCTCATCTTCTTAAAAGGATGAGGTGAGTAAAAAGAAGAGAAAGGGGATAAACCTAGCTGTGATAACTGAGAGTGGTGAGGAGAGAGCTGAAAGAGAGACACCTCTGGTCAAAAATCCAAAAGGAGTAAACAAACTGAGCTGACCACTATACCCTCCTCTACATCCTCTCAACAGGATGCAGTTGTAAAAATAACCAGGAGTGAGTATGCACAGCCAGCACAAGAAGCAATTCAAGTGTATGGTAGGAGGAACAAGGAAGGCAAACACTGTGAGGACACATCACTTGAAGCTCCCTCATCTATTCAGGGGGAGTTTTCAACACTCACAACTGAGCAACAAATTCTTATAACTAAAATTTCTTCTATTCCAACTCCACTTGAATCCACTTCTCAAGTGCAATAAAAATCAAGTGACTTAGCTCAAGAAGCTTTGCTCACCACCCAGACACTCTATTTAGATGGTGAGAGGCTACATGTTGGGGTAGACCTTGATGATACCATCACAAACATGGGGGGTTCATCAGTCTTTACTGAAGACCCCATGAATATTTCTAATGCACCTTCATGTACAAAATAGTCTTCACAGACTGCAAGGTTTGAGGGTAGTACTCCTGAGGGGGAGCTATCTAAATCCTCTCCAATTTAATTGGAGGTTCCTCATGTAGGGACAACTCTCCTCACAACCCTAGCAGAAATTGCCTTTACAGTTGAAGCCAAGAGTACAATTGCCCATGATCCTATCATAGGGGAGGCAAGCATAGCACATTCAAGTGCCAGTGTATTGCAAGACACACAAGGGTTTGAGGATGGTATACATGAATGTAACCCATTCAAATCCCTTACAATTCAATTGGAGGTTCCCACTACAAGTGGAGGACAACACACTATCAAAACCACAGAATAATCTATGAGCCAAACTGTGAGCCCAGTCACAGGTGTTTCTGATGAACCATCCACCTCACAACCTCACATACTCTCTCAGTGGCTATAAGAATCTGCTTCCAACCAACTTCTGTAGAGGATCTACTAGTAGAGAAGATATCTGGACTAACCAACATCTCACAGCATCTCCTAACTTCAAATATGAGCAACCAGGACTATCAAGCTATCATGCTTGCTTACAATAAAGAGGTTGAGGAGCAAAAGGATAAAATTGTCAATGATGCTGAGCCAGATGGGAATGTGGATGCATGACTATCTGATGACATTGCCTTGGAGATGAATCAAGTTCTGGCCAGATTCAGAGAAGAGTATGTTACTATTCTGGGAAGTAATGTAAAAGACTTGAGTCTAGAAGCTGTCTATGATACCATTACAGATGTATATAAAGCTCAGCTCAAAGCATTTCATCTGTTTGGTAAGGCTCTTGAAATCAAGTCTACTGGCCATGAAGACAGAATCAGGAAACTGATGAATGAGAAAATGGACATGATCATACCATCTCAAGAGAAGATCTCTTCTAAATTCAAGCATTTTTCTGAGCAAATGGCTAGGATGGATCTTGCCTCTATTGAGAAGGAAGTCAAAAACCTCAAAATATCTTTCACCAATCTCCATATAGTGATCCAGAAACAAATTACTCACTCAAATAAGACCAAGGTCCAGCTGGATCAACTTCACCAGAGTAGATATAAGCCTTCACTTTGCTAATGGAAGGGATCAAAGAGGCTGTAGAAGAACACTTTGGAACATCTAGCAGCTCTTATCAGCCTGAATCCACTTCAACAAATCTGTAAATTCGGTCTCTACAGGGTCAAGTCACAACATTGCAAGACTCCAACTCTTCTTACACTACACAAGTTCAGGCTTTGACATCTCTTGTCAAGAGCCAACAAATAGATATCCAAACCCTGGTGGACTCCCATAAGCATCTCCAAATGCAGAATTTTATAGATTTAGGAGCAATCATGGACAAACTCAACATACCACTACCTTCTCTACCTGAATAAGTCAGGCCTGAAGTTCCTACTCCCCTTCTAATTCCTGTCAACAAGACTAAGGAGGAGATAGAGGCTAGGTTGACACGATCCAGGTCATCTCAACAGCAAGTCCAGGGGCTGAAACGAAATCTAAAAAAGTTGATCTTGACATGGAGAGACTTATTAGGTCTGTTGAAGGACCTAGTCTGAGCAGAGAGTTTGAAGAACTACTCAAAGACTTAAAAGCTTCTCTCAACAATAATCACTTCAAATATAAAAAGGCCCTGAACAAGACAATCAATATCATAAGAGTGATCAAAGTCAATAAGGACAACTTTCTGGAAGAGAAGATAATGGTTAATGCAAATAACTCAGGGACAGACAGATGTATGTAGGTGTCCCTCAATTGCCTTGTCTCAAGGAGGGCATCTGAGTTAGATATCTTCATCATCAAAGATAGAGTTATAACTCGTGAAGATACCATGCTATTAACTGCACTGAGAGATGCTCAAGTAGCTGCCTTCCCTGAAGCATATCTACAGCTAAGTAAGGGTATAGCATACATCTGTCCAACCACCAGACAACTCAGATATTTCAATATCCCCAAACATTGTGTCATGAGCAACAAGAAGCTTATCATGATCCTAGGAACTAGCTTAAAAGCTAAGAAAAACAAGAACAATGAGAATATGAAAATAATAAAGCTACTGAGGAGATATCTGGAAAATACAGAAGCCAACTTGCCCAAAACACAGTTCAACAAGGATGACTTGGATGATGATGAGCAGAAGAAGAATGATCAAAATCCTTCTGGCTCAAATCCTAGTTAGTCCATTAAGCCATCTGGGAGCAAGGGTGGAGAGAAGAAGAAGGAGGATAACAAGAAAGATGAAGAAAAGAAGAGAAGAGGTGAGTGGAAGAGTAGAAAGCCTCATGATGATTTAGAAACTCAAACAACCCTAAAAATACAAATACAATCAACTCAAACCTCAGCTCAACCTACAACATCAACTATCTCGAACATCCAACTTTCCCAAACATCTAAGCCAAAATTTCTATACAAATAAACATCAAATTCTTTCCTAAAAATTCCAATCACCTCAAGCCAAATTAATCTCAAGAAACTGACAACCCTACCTTTAGCCAAACCTTCACTAAAATTCAAGCACAAATCTGTTGGGAGAAAGCCTAAGAAATTCAAGCCTGCAAAGAAAGTGGAAGTCACTGAAAGGGCCATCTGGAAGTGTTTTAAAGAATCTGACTTTCTACCTCTAAATTGGCGCATCTCAGATGAAGACCATTTCCAACATCTAGCTGAGAAAATTGTTAGAGTCTGGATTGTATCCATGAGAGAAGTTAGAGTTTATTTTAAGGATGGTACATTCACTCTTCAAGAAAAAAAGCTAATGAACTTTTTGGCTCCCACAGAAATCAAGAGAGTAATAAGTTTGTTAAAAGACAAAGATACTGCTACAAGAGCATGAAGATCATCTCTAGCTGAATGGTTGATTAAAAGGGAGGAAACCAAGAAAAGAGATGAGGCTGAAGCTGAAGAAAGAAGAAGGAGGCATGATGAAGAGATAGACATGTACATAAAAAGATCAGAAGAGTTGAAAGCAAAAGGAATGAGCAGAATTTCTAAAGATGGGAGATTTCTAAACATCAGAGCTGGTGGATTCCCAAGATTCTGCATAGGGGTTCTGGACCAAGGTTATCCTAAGGCAGCAAGACAAAAACTTGTAGAAGCTCTAAGTGGAACACCTATCATATAAGAACTTGAAATTATTGACAAATTGAAGGATCAACTTAGAAAAGAAGTAGATGTAAAAAATGTCTTTACCTGAGTCTTGTAATCATTGAACCTTGTGAATCTTATGTTGTACAAGTTATAATTCTATCAAGCTCTATGTATTAATTTTACTCTCCATCATTTTAAACTTGGGTTAGCCTTGTTAACAGACATGAATTTGTGTTAAGAAATCTTCTCACAAATTGGGGGAGATTGTTGTAAAAGACATGCCTGTACTTTAACAAGACTAAGACATTTTCTCAACCCTAAGTAAGTTGTATTGTTATCTTAGTCTATATTTTGTACTTGTAACACTTAAAGTCTATAAAAATGCAAAGGATCAGACTGGAGTCTTTCTCCTGAAACAATATCAAGCCTAAGGATTCTATCTGGAAGAATATCAAGAAGATCACGCCTCAGAAGAATTTTGAAGAAGCTTGGAGTTGAATAAATCTGTTTGGATAAAAATACTCTAAGCCAAGATCTCTACAAGTCACATATTTAATGTTATAGAGAAGTCATTCGAGAACTCCAGAATGGCTTATCGAGAAGTCAGGAAATCTACTAGAGAACTCAGTGAGATATCGACAAGCCGAATTGAAGACATGAAGATTGGAGATATCGACAAGTCATTTCTTCACTAGAGAACTCAGAGTTATCGACATGTCTACATTCATTAGAGAACTCTGATTTATCGATAAGTCAAGTTCCACTAGAGAATTCAGAGATATCGATAAGTCAAAATTCACTAGAGAACTCAGAGATATCGACAAGTTAAAATTTACTAAAGGACTCTGAGATTTCGACAAGTTAATTTGACTAGAAAACTCTGAGAAATCGACAAGTCAAGAAGCCACTAGAGAACTAAGACTTATCGATAAGTCAAAGTGAAGATGTGAAGACTAGAGATCTCGACAAGCCAAAATTCTCTTATAGAGAACTGAAGACCTCTATATGCCAAACTAAATATATAGTACTAGAGAGCTCGATAAGCCAATATACTTATCGAGATGTCAAGTGTTCTATAGACCTAAACTGGAGATCTCGAGGTACAATCTCAAAGTATAAAATTGCAGATCAGTTCAATATCCAAGATAAACAATCAACAAACAATCCAACAGATGGATTGACAAGTCTACAAAAAGCAGCTTGAAGAATGTGCAAGATCAATGGCAAAGATTAACTAATAGAGGAATATCAAAGTGAACACGGGATGCTAAAGATATGCTAAGCCATAAATGGAAGATCTGCTTTTCTATAAATAGAAATGATAAGTGACAGTTTAGAAAAGCTAACAATATGTATTATTACACACTGTGTAAACCAGCAGTTAACTGAGTTATCAAGTTAACACTGGTCCTTAGTCAGTTGTAACAATTTAGATCAAATTTCTTGTAACACTCTCAAGGAGAAGCTAAGCTCTTTAACATCAAAGAGCCTAGAAATTTTGTAGCAAAACAGTCTTAATTTTAATATAAAATTAAGTGATTTTTGAAGATTTGTGTTCGTTATTTTCTGCAAGTTTAAATTCTGCATGAACACAATTCACTACAAGAATTAATTTACTTTGTTCAACCATTAACTTTCAAGAAAAGCCTGAAAACAGTAAAACACATTCACCCCCCTATGTGTTATTCATTACCTAACACCAAGTTTTCTGAAAATATAACTTCACGCCTCATTGAATAATTTTTAGTTTGAGCTCTAGTATATACACATAGATTTATATTGAGTTCATAGTTTGAGTTTTATCTTTCTATTCGATTTGTATTGCTCAAGGTGTAAACATTTGTTGCTGAGTTGTTGAGCTTGGATAACAAGGGTTCAGGGAGTTTAGATTTCTAAAGAAGGCTATACAGGTTTGGTATAGGGCTTAGAGGAAAATTCACTCAAGGGAACATATGTTATCAGCAAGCTGCTATCAGTAGCAAGGAATAAAGGGATATATATTATTGAATCTTGTAATCGTATCATTTCAGTGATTGATAATATATACTCTTACCAAGTTGGTAAGGGACCGGGATATAGACCAATAGGGTTAATGGTCGAACCTAGCTAAAATTCTTTTGTGTTATTTACTTGCTGTTATTTATTCTGCATTGCATGTTCACAGCCAGCTCGCTGACAGCATATATTCGAACTTAATAGCAAGTTGTCTGGAAGTTTGATAAATTTTCGATAACACATTCAAATCGGTATTAGTTAGCCATAACACTTATTCATCCCCTTTAGGTGTACACTTTCACTTGGTATCAGAACTTTGGTATACTAATATTTCTGTAACAGGAAAAGTATGGATCAAATGGCTGACTTATTTCTTGGAAAGGTTGATCTGAGAACTCCTGTTCTCAATAAAGTTGACAATTACAACTGGTGGAAAGGTCAAATGAAAACACACTTATACAGAAATTCATTTATTTTAAGGGTTGTTCAGAAAGGACCATATGAGTCCAAAGATGACAAAGGGAGAGTCAAAGATGTTGATGCACTTACTACTGACGAGCTGTTAAAGATTGGCTACAATGGAAAAGCTAGGAGCATGCTTATCATGGGTTTAAATCAATTTTAATATGATAAAGTATCTTCACTCAAGACTGCAAAAGAGATTTGGAATGCTCTTGAAACATATCATGAAGGATTCAAAGCATTAAGGAAAGTGAAGCTTAGTGCTCTAATGAATGATTTCATAAACTTCAAGCTTGAAGATGGTGAAACTATCAAGGAAGCTCAAGAAAGGTTTCAGAATACAATCGATGGTCTACAAATATTAGGAAAGAAGATTCCACAAGAAGAAAGTAACATGAAAGTACTTAGCTCGGTTTCATTTATCTATCAAGCAAAGATTATAGTTTTAGAATCTGCTGTAAATGCTGATATAATGGATCATCTTACCATATTTTCTTAGCTAGAACAATTTGATACTAGAACTGAAGCTAAAAAAACTGAACGTGTCAATCTACTAATTGAGAAAATAAAGAATCTAGCTTTTTACTCTTCTAATTAGCAAGCTGAAATTAGACGAGCACTCAGAATCAGATGAAAAATGGCTCTCATGTCCAGGAAAATCAAGAAATTGATTGAAAAGAAGAATAGGATGAAGAGAGAAAAAGGAAAAGTTTTTGATGTAGAGAAAGATTCAAAAGCTGATACATGTTATGAATGCACAAGAAAGGGCATTTCAAAAGAGATTGCTACAAGCTGAAAAATAAGTTAAAGCAGTCTAAGCAGCAAGCCAAATTTAGAGATAAGAGGAAATCTAAGACACTTTTGACTTGGAGTGATGATGAAGATTTAGATTTTGACGAGTCAAATGAAGATATGGTTAATTTAGCTCTTGTTGGACTTGAAGAATCTTGTGAAACTGATTATAATGGTTCAGAATCTAGTAGTGAGGTAAATTCTATTAGTTCTAAAGTACATAATGATATTTTTTCTTTAGATTAACTAACCATGCAGGACAAAAATAACCAATCTATGAATGAGCTCATGAATTTGAAGAATGAGAAATTATGAGTTAAAAAAAGAGAATGTTCATCTTCGAAAAGTCATCATAGATTTAATAGATTCTAAATCAAGTGTTGAAATGATAACAAATCTCAAGGAACAGATTGTTCAGCTGAAGGAAACAATAAGTAAATCCTGAGAAAGAATGACACACTCACAAAAGAACTCAGTTCGCTGAGAAAAAATCTCAAGGCTCGAAATGTATATTTGGAGAAAATTGAATTAAGGAAATCAACAAGCTTAATTGAGATATCTAAACAAGCAGTGAAGATCAAGAAACTGGAAAATGAAATCAAGAATCTTGATAAAGGAATGGAAAAGTTTGTTCAAGAAGAAGTACTCAAATCCCCGATGAAACAAACTTGAGTTTCATTTGATAAAGGTGGTCTTGGAATGGCTTCTACATCAAGGGATCAATCTTTGAAGTGTGAAGGCAAAAATGGTATTCCATATGACTATGTTATGTCTTGGAAAGTTTGAAATTCATATGAAAAGAAAGATCATCTATCTAAGCACTGTACAGTTAAGAGAGTAGTGTTACCAAGCCGGAACAGACAGACAGCTCACAAACAGCAAGCTGTTAGGCCAAGACAGCAAGCTGAAAGAACAGGCAAAACAAAGAATTAGGCTCCCAAAGTGGTCCAAATATGGATCAAGAAATCTGCTTTAAATGTTTTATATGTTCTATCTACTAACCATGCTGGACCCAAACCAATATGTGTACCAAAATGTTGAGCTGTTTTTGTTTATTTTGTATGTTTGTCTCGTGGCCAAATTAAAGTCAAATCAATGAATTTTGGACAGTGGTGCAACAAGGCACATGAGTGGAGATAAATCTCAGTTTCTTAATCTAAAGATGAAGAAAGGTGGAAGTGTTACAATTGGTGACAACAAGACTCTTCCTATTCTTTGCAAAGGAAAGATTGGTAACATTATTATGTCTTTAAATACAGCTCAATATGTTAAAGGCCTTACTTATTATCTGCTTAGTATAAGTTGATTATTTGATGATGGTCATAAAGTATATTTTGGTCAACATGATTGTACTGTACTTGTTGGTTAACAAAATTCTTCTATTTGCTAGAACGGACGGAAATGTGTATGTATTGGATTTTGAAGAACGGGAACAAGCATGTTGTTTAGCAGCAATTGATACAAGTCCAAAAATTTGGCATAAAAGGCTTGGCATGCTCACATGTAATTACTTAGCAAGCTGTCAACAAAACAACTAGTTCGAGAATTTCCAAACCTGAAGTATGTTAAGATGGAAACTTGTACTGCTTGTCAACTAGGAAAGCATATCAAAATATCACACAAAGTCAAGAAAGTGGTATCTACTTCTAAACCTTTAGAGCTTTTATACTTGGATTTATTTGGTCCAGAAGCTTATATGAGTATTAGAGGTAAACGATATGCTTTTATAATTGTTGATAATTATTCTAGATATACATGGGTTTTGTTTTTATCGACTAAAGATTGTGCTTTTAGTAAATTTGAGAAGCTAATCAAATTACTTGAGAATAAGCTTCAAACAAGACTTATAGATATACGAAGTGATCATGGTGGTGAATTACAAAAGGACTTTATTTCTTATTGTGAAGAAAGAGGAATTACACATCAATTTTCTGTACCTACACCACAACAAAACAGAGTTGTGGACATAAGAACATATCATTGCAAGAAACAACATGGACATTGCTTCGGGAAAAGTAAGCTGCCAAGGAGTTTTTGGGAAGAAGCTGTCAACACAGCAAGCTATGTTCTTAACATAGTGCTAATCAGGCCTTTACTCAACAAGACTCCAAATGAATTGTTGAGGAAGAAGAAACCTATTATTGATTATTTCAAATTCTTTGATTCAAAGTGTTTTGTTAGATATATTTGAGATGTCATGTCTAATATATTTCATGTTTAGTTTTCAGATCTTAACAAACAGGAAATATCAGTACTTACTGGAATCAGTACTTACTGGAAGTCAGAACTTAAGAATATCAGGACTTAGATTATCAGAAGATAATATCAGAAGATGGATATCAGAATTTAAGTACTGGAGGACTAACAGTTAAGGAAGGAAGTTGATTTATAGGAAAGAAGATCGAGACTAATACAAAAAGAAGATATACATGGAAAGAGTTAGAGGACTTAAAGAATTGTATAAGATATCTGATTGATATATTTTAGGAGACAGAATTATATTCCATATCAATTAGAAGTTATCTTATAACTGTGTACTATATAAACACAGACATAGGTTTACACTATTTGTGTTATCATTATCGAGAAGATCATAAATTGCAACCTAGCAGCTCTCGTCATATTTGTTCATCACTAAGAGAGAACACTTCCATTGTAACAGAGTTTATTATATCGAATATATCTGTTTAATGTTACTTGTATTTAAAATCGATTTGATTGTATTCTACACTGTATTCAACCCCCTTCTACAGTGTTGTGTGACCTAACAAGTGGTATCAGAGCCTATATGTTAACACACATACAATAAAGATCCAAAATAATCATGTCTGAAGAAGCAGAAAATCCAACCAAGCCCGCCAAAACTGAAAAAACTCAAAAGACTCAAAACCACAGTCGATATGAGACTATAAGGGTTCCCATACTGAGACCTTCTGAGTACCCCATATGGAAAGTGAAGATGGCTATGTTTCTGGAAGCTACAGATCCAGAATATCTTGACAGAATTAATGAAGGACCGCATAAGCTAACCAAGCTCTCTGTTGTAGTTGCAGATCAGCCAGCAAAGACCATACCAAAGGAGAAAAATGAGTACACAGCTGAAGATATCTCATCCATTGCCAATGATGCAAAGGTAAGGCATTTGCTGCATAGTGCCATTGATAATGTCATGTCAAACAGGGTAATTCATTGCAAGACTTTAAAGGAGATAAGGGATGCTTTGGAGACAAGATGCCAGGGAACTGATACAATCGAGAAGAACAGGAAGACTATACTCACTCAAGAGTATGAGAACTTTGACTCAAAAAGTGATGAGTCATTAACTGACTTATATGACAGGTTTGTCAAACTCTTGAATGATCTGTCACTGGTGGACAAGGAATATGAACTTGAAGATTCAAATCTAAAATTCCTTTTAGCTCTTCCTGAAAGTTGGGATTTGAAGACTACTATTATAAGAGACAATTGTGCTCTTGATAAAACTACTCTTGATGAAATTTATGGTATGCTCAAGACTTATGAACTTGAGATGGATCAAAGAAGCAAGAGACAAGGGAGAAAGTCAAGGACAGTTGCTCTTAAGGATGAGGAGGAATTCCCCAAAGTGGTTGTCTCAAAGAAAGGCTAAGGAAAAGCTATCATCATAAAGTCTAATTCAGAATCATCAAGTTCTGATGATGATGATTCAGAAACTGAAAGTTTATCTGAAGTAGATGTTGATGAAGAGATGATGAAATTGTGTGCTCTTATGGTGAAGGGTATCACAAAGATAGCCTACAGGAAATTCAGAAGGGGAAAAAAGTTTTTCAAGAAAGGTGGAAGTACTGATAAGAAAGGTTTCAGAAAATCTGAAGGCAAATGTGCAAAGTCTGACAGAGGAGACAACTCAAAAGTCAAATGCTACAATTGTGGTGAAAGAGGCCACATATCTCCTAACTGCAAGAAAGAAAAAAGTGACAAAGGAAAGGCACTTGTCACAAAGAAGAAAAGCTGGACAGACTCCTCAGGTTCTAAAGATGAGGTGAACTATGCCTTGATGGCAAATGCTAATGGCAGTCCCGAAACTGCTGAATTAAAGGTACCTCAAACAACTTATGCCTTTCATACTGATGATATTACTGAGTTGAGATTATATCTTAAAACCATGTTTATTAGCTACAGAGATCAAACTTTAACATGTGAAAGATTAACTTCTGAAAATCTTGCTTTTAAGAAAAGGAATGATTATTTAGAAAAGGAGTTAGTTATGTTCCATCAAACTCAGAAAGAGAGAGATGATGCTTTTTATGTTAGAGATGTATTGCTAAAATTGAATAAATCTCTCAAAACTGAGTTAGAAAAAGAAAAAGAGATTATCAGGACTTGGACTAACTCTGGCAGAACAACTCAGAACTTATTAAATAGTGGAAACTGGAAAGAGGGCTTAGGTTATGGAGATGATAAAAGTAAAAAATGAACTGAACAAATTGAGCCAATTGTTGTTAAACAAACTGTTAAGCCAAAGGTAAATCCTGTTAAGTTTGTAGCTAAAACTATAAAGTTTGATTCTGAAAAGATGAAAGAGTCTGTGACAGAAGTTAAGGAGAAGTCAACTTCTGACAAATTAGAACAGGATAAACCAGCTGAAGTCAACATAGGCTTAATGACAAAGAAGCAACTTAAGCATAAGCTGAAAGAAATAAGGAATGTCAACAAGGTTAAGGCAACTAGGAAAAATAGGAATGGAAAGGAAGGTGTGAATAAAAGTAATAACTATATGCATGTTCCTAATGCTCCTAGAAAGAAATATTATAACTGTGGAAACTCTAACCATCTTGTTTCTTTTTGCAGGAAGAATAAGAATATAAACTCTTTACCTCCTAAGTCAGGAGTTAAGAGTCAGTTTGTTAGGTTTAAGCCACAAAATTCTTGTTTTCATTGTGGTAGTTTATGGCATTCCATTTATACGTGTAAGGAATATCATAGTTTATACTATGATTATTATCAAATAAAACCTTCTTTGAAGAAAGTTGTTTTAATTCCTTCTAGTGTAAAGTCTGATGCAAAGTCTGATATAAGTTCTGATAAACAGCATGTTAGCATAAACTCTGATATTAAATCCGCTGCAAATGCTAACAAACTTAAAAAGGCCAAAGGATCCAAGCAAGTATGTGTCCTTAAAACTAACCATTAGTGGTCTTTGTGATTGCAGGGCAACAGGAGAAAAATCCTATTACTGGATAGTGGATGTTCAGGACATATGACTGGAAATTAAGCCCTGCTCTCAGACTTTGTGGAGAAAGTTGGCCCAGAAGTTTCTTAAGGAGATGGCAACATGGGAAAAACTCTGGGATATGGCAATATTAATCTTGGGAATGTCATCATTGAAACAGTAGCTCTTGTCTCAGGACTTAAACACAATCTGCTGAGTGTGAGTCAAATCTGTGACAGAAGTTATCATGTGGATTTCTTTGAAGAACACTATGAAGTTGTAAGCAATTCTACATGCAAAGTGGTTCTGAAAGGTTACAGGCATGGTAACATTTATGAAGCCAGAATTTTAACAAGTTCTGATGGTTCTGCAATCTGTCTGATGAGTAGAGCATCAATTGAAGAAAGCTGGAATTGGCACAAAAGACTCTCTCATTTAAACTTTAAAAATATAAATGAGCTTGTAAAGAAAGATCTTCTGAGAGGATTGCCAAAATCATTATTTGCTCCTGATGGCCTTTGTGATTCATGTCAAAAGGCAAAACAAAGAAAATCTTCTTTCAAGAGCAAAACTGAGTCATCAATTCTTGAGCCTTATCACCTATTGCATGTTGATCTATTTGGTCCATTCAATGTCATGTCTATTGCAAAGAAGAAATATGCTATGCTTATAGTGGATGAGTTCACAAGGTACACCTGGGTGTACTTCTTGCACAAGAAGAATGAAACTGTATTTACTCAAACTGATCATGTCAGATAGCTGGATAAGTTGTTTAAAGATTCTGTTAAAATTATAAGAAGTGATAATGGCACTGAGTTCAAGAATTCAATCATGGAAAAGTTCTGCAAGAGCATGGAATCAAACAGGAATTTTCTGCACCTGGAACTCCACAGCAAAATGGAGTTGTAAAAAGAAAGAACAGGACTCTCATTGAAGTTGCACGAACTATGCTTGATGAAGCAAAGCCGCCATCCTAATTTTGGGCTGAAGCTATGCAGACTGCTTATTTTACACAGAATGCAACACTCATAAACAAACATGAAAAAACACCATATGAGATGGTGAAGAAAAAGAAGACAAATCTGAAATAATTTCATGTATTTGGTTGCAAGTGTTTTGTTCTTAAGACTCATCCTGAACAACTGTCAAAATTTGATCTAAAAGTTGATGAAGGAATTTTTGTTGGATATCCACTTTCCACAAAAGCCTTCAGAGCCTACAATTTAAGAACAAGAGTTGTCATGGAATCTATCAATGTATCTTTTGATGACAAGAAGATTACTGGACTTGAAGATTTCAATGATCACGTTCAACTGAGATTTGAAAATGAAGACTTAAATTCTGATTCTGTAAATTATGATGACTTAAACTCTGAAGCTGTAAGTACTGATGTCATTGAATCTATGGTAACAACTCCAAAGGAAAATGCACCTTTCCAGGGGGAGCAAGCTGAAGATCCTACCACATCTCAAGACTCTAAAGAAGCATCAGAACCTGACACTAGCTCTTTAAACTCTAATTCATCTAGTTCTGATGAGCCAAATTTTGATAATTCCGGAAGCTCTGATATTTCAAATCCTGAAGGATCCAAGTCAAACTCTGAAGTCTCAGAGAGCATAACTACAGGGGGAGCATCAGAAAATGCTGATGGAGACAATATAGATCATGGGGGAGGATCAAGTTCTAGAAGCCAACTTTAATCTGCAAGGCAGTGGACCAAATCACATACAACTGACTTAATTATTGGAGATCCTGAAGCAGGTGTCAGAACTAGAAATGCAACATCAAATGAATGTCTCTATCATTCTTTTCTATCTCAGAATGAACCAAAGAAAGTGGAAGAAGCTCTTCAAGATGGTGATTGGGTGCAAGCAATGCAAGGAGAGTTAAATGAATTTGAAAGAAATAAAGTTTGGACCCTAGTGCCAAGACCAAAGAATAGATCAGTTGTTGGCACAAAATGGGTGTTCAGAAACAAAACTGATAGTGATGGCATAATTACAAGGAATAAAGCAAGGCTGGATGCTAAAGGCTACTCTCAATAGAAGGGTATTGATTATGATGAAACATTTGCACCAGTTGCTAGATTAGAAGCCATAAGGATCTTTTTGGCTTATGCTGCTCACAAAAAGTTTAAAGTCTTTCAAATGGATGTGAAAAGTGCTTTTCTTAATGGAGAATTGGAAAAAGAGGTCTATGTTGAACAACCTCCAGGCTTTGTAGATTCAAAAATTCCAAATCATGTCTACAGGCTTGATAAAACACTTTATGGCCTTAAGCAAGCTCCTAGAGCATGGTATGAGACTTTAGCTCAATTCCTTCTAGAAAGTGGATTTCACAGAGGTACAATTGATAAAACACTGTTCTACCTCAACCATGGAAATGACTTACTTTTGGTACAAATATATGTTGATGATATCATATTTGGTTCTATAAATGCCAAACTATGTGAGAGGTTTACAAAGCTAATACAATCAAGATATCAAATAAGTATGATGGGAGAACTCATCTATTTTCTGGGACCTTAGCGAGTGTGGAATTTTATATCTTATGACATATGGATTGTGGAAAATGATTTTTGTTTTATAAAATTATGATACTTGATCCACTAGTGTAGAATTGTTTTCTTGATGGGCCTTGGCTCATTACTTACAAATTTTCAGGTGCTTAGCTTTTGGGACATCTTAAAGGTGGACTTGATTTGAGCTTGCTTGGGAATAATATTTAAGTGATTATGTTTGTATTGGAGCTGCGTCTCTCAGGATTTGCTTTATTTTCAGCTTAGATGATTTTATTTCTGTCTCGAATTTTAGAATTTTATGGAAAACTAGAAACTTATTCTTATTATGGATTTAATTTAGAGTTTTAGTTGAATATTTAAGTATAATTATTTTCTGAAAAGTCGGGGTATTACACTTCAAGTCAAGCAAAATGAAGAAGGTACTTTTATCTGTCAATCCAAGTACACCAGAAACTTACTGAAGAAGTTTGGAATGCAAGATAGTTCAATAACATCCACTCTCATGGCCACTGCAACCAAGTTAGATAAAGATACTAGTTCATCAGTAGATATTACTAACTACAGAGGTATGATTGGCTCTTTACTCTATTTAACTGCAAGTAGACCTGATATCATGTATGTTACCTGTCTTTGTGCAAGATTTCAGGCTGATCCAAGAGAACCTCACTTAATAGCTGTGAAAAGAATTTTTAAGTACCTTAAGGGTACATCTGATCTGGGATTGTGGTATCCTAGAGAACCAGATTTTAAGCTAATAGGTTACTCAGATGTAGATTTTGCAGGATGCAAAATAGACAGGAAAAACACTAGTGGAAGCTGCCAATTTCTTGGAGGCAGATTGGTTTCTTGGTTTAGCAAGAAACAGAAGTCAATTTCTTGGAAGCTGTAGGAAGCTGTTGTGCACAGATTCTTTGGATGAAGAATCAATTACTAAATTATGGGTTAAAATTTTCTAAAATCCCTATTTACTGTGATAATCAAAGTGCTATTGCTATGACAGGTAATCCAGTTCAACACTCAATGACAAAGCACATCAGCATTAGGTACCATTTCATAAGGGAACATGTGATTGAAGGTACAGTGGAATTGCATTTTGTTCCAACAGATCAACAACTAGCAGATATCTTCACAAAACCACTATGTGAAGCTACTTTTACAAGACTGGTAAATGAACTTGGAATGGTTTCAGGTACTTTCTCTAAATCTGCTTAGTTTTTGTTCTCATGCATCAGACTTTATGATCAGTGTTTACAGATTGTCTTATCTTCATGAAATCTGTTCTTTAAGTGAAATTCATTAAATACTAATTATTATCTGATGTGGATCTTTAAACTCTGATAGTGTTTTGAATGTTATGTGACTATTCAATCCAATAAGGATAACTGTGCTAGATGCTGACCTAGTAGTCTTTAACATACTAGAAATCCCATGTTTGAATTAGTTGTTTATGTGGAAACTCATTAACACAAGCAAATTCTGATTTTGAGCTTAGTCAAGTTTACTTTGTGTATCTTATTACTAAGTCACAAACTAAATTCTTGTTTCTTATCTGTTAAATTATGATGTCAGTAAATATTAAAGATGAATTAAATGCTGATAAGCCTCACTTATCAAAAGAAAAGAAAATAAAAGTCAGGTACTCCTTTGAGATCTAGAGTAAATATGTGGAAGGGAAGACCCAAGTGCATTGCTGGTATTAAGTAATATGCATTAGAAAAGAAAATAAATTTTCTTGGTGACTTTTCACATTCTCTGATTACTGGAGAAATACTATGACAACAGCATAAATTCTGATAAGCAGTCGTGACTCACTTACACTGAGAAGCCACTGTAAAAAGGAATTTCAAAAGATGCATAAAATGAGCACAAACAGTTGAGGTGGACTCTTGCATAAATTTGTTCTATAGTAGACTTCCTGATTGATGATAGATTTTAAGCACTTTTATTAGTTATGCCTTATTTCTAAGATGTACTGAAGTTAATCAGACTTTAATCTTTATCTGATATTTTGCTGAATGCACACACTTTCACTCCATATGAATGATGAAAATTACTGTGGTGATTAAGTTGTTTTTGACAAACAGTTAAGTGTCATTTGCATAAATTCTGAGAACAAGTTCTGATGGAAGTTTTGATGATTCAACTCTGAAGAAAACAAGTCAGTATTTGTATGAAGAATCACAGAAAAAGATACATTTTTTGAGTTCAGAAGCCATATTCTGATGACTATTAAAATTTGATATAAGTTAAGTTCTGATATTAAATCCTGATGGAATCCTTGATGCTTACATGGCATTATTCTTTACTTGACTTATTTGTGGTAAAAACTGAAACAGTCATATTTAAATCAGAATATATTTGGGTAAAATAAAAGCAGTCATAATCATTATGGGTTAGTGGTAAATGTGTTTGTCCTGAAAAACTGCATGTGCGCGGTAATTATTTCTTATTTTACGTGCCCATTAACTCCTACTTTACTTGTTTACTGACTGTTCACACGTTGTCAGGTGTAAAGTGTATCCCATGCTTCAAAAATATCATTGTTGAGTGGAGAGAGTATATATATAGGGGTTAAAAATTTTCTAATCTTTTACTTATTTTTCTATTCTTAATCTCTTTTATTCTCTCTCTCTCTAATATTCTTTGAAGCGTTTTCTTTCAGGATTTTTATCAAACACCTTGCAAACGCTATCTTTCTCACTTAATTTCTACAGAGATGGCACCAAAAGACTTGATTTTCAATGGAGTTAAGTTTGTTCCCAACAACTACTCGTCTATTCTTAACAAGGCTGATGATCCATCGTAACTTCACTTTATTCAGGATTTCCTTACTAATTCTGATATTGGGTATGCTTTGACCCAACCTAAAGAATTCTCTGGCACCCCAGTGCTGGAGTTTTGGAGAAGTGGAATCTATTATGATGGTGGTGCTCAAGGGTCCCCAAGTATTATTTTTACAACAGGGGAGGATGAGCATGTCGTGATTTTGGCTACATTACGCCAAGCATTGTAGTTTCCTGAGAACTGTGCTTATACAACTGTTGAGGAGCCAGTTCTTCAAAATATGATGGCCAGTCTGGGGTATGAAAAGACATTGGCAAAACTGGGTCAATTGAAAAGATCCAACATAAGGAGGGAATGAAGTTTCTTTTTTGACTGCATTACAAAGACCTTCGCCAACAAATGTTCTAATTTTGATGCAATCCCCATACTCAGTCAACAAATCGGGTATGCTCTCATTAATCAAACTGATTTTGATTATGCAAGTGTTGTTTTAGGCTTTATTGGGGATAGGATGACAGAAGATAAGAATACTGTCTATTTTTCTAGATTCTGTCAGCTTATCTATAGTTTTTATTGTGCTGATAAGCCCCAATTAGCCAGTAAATTACTTCCATCATTTAGACTAGCTAAAAGAGCTTTTAATGACTTATTATCTACTGATAATAAGAAGGCTGTATTAAGACCCCTTTGAATTCCTTTATCTGTCAAACAAGCCTTAATAATCTATGATCCAGTTACATACACTGCATTATATCCTGATGTCCAACCATCTGAACCTCAACCATCAGCACCTACCACCACTACCCAAACACCATAAACTTCTCAACCACAACCAAAATCTACCATCAGGACATCTGTTAAACCATCACCTCAATCATCTCAACCTGAATCATCAGCACATACCATCAGATCTTCATCTTCCAGGCCAAAGAGGACAAAGTTTGTTCCTCAACCTCCACAAAAGAGAAGGAAGATGATTCTCAGAGATGAATCTGATAGTGATAAAGAGGAAACAATTGAAGCATGGGTTCATGCATCAGAACCTGTGATAGTTGAAGCTGAGAATGTTACTTCTCAGAAAGAAACTGCAGCTCAAAGTTCTGGTACTCTGAAGAAGAAATCTGTAAGTTCTGAAGCTGCTAAAGCAACTCCTTCATTGGCAAGGAGATTGAAGAAAATGAAGGCTAGGAGGTATTTGGCTAAGGCTCCATCAGAAGATACTAAAGAAGCTGAGGAAGGGGATCAGGAATCAATGATCTCACAAGAACCAATTGTTATTAAGCCCTTCCAGCTCAAGCAAAAGACACTGCTACTGATACAGTTTTAACCCCTCATGTCTCACCTATTAAAGCTACAAATGATGCTAAAGAACAAACTGAAAATTCTGAAATAGATATTCACAATTTGAATATACCAAATGTTATTTATCTGGAAGCTACATCTACAGAAGCTCAGCAATCTCCAACTCATTTTCCAATTTTAAATGCTGAGATACCATCTACATCAACCACACCAGCTCTGGAGATAAATTATGATGTTCAGAATTTAAATGAAGTTGTTCCTGAATCTCCAGTTACTTCACACACTGTTGTGTTGTCAGAACATAATGAGTCTTCCTCAAGTTCTGAAGACAGTGTTTCTGCTGAGACTCCAATTCCTATACTAGGAAAGGAAGAATTGGTGAAGAAATTTGTTGAAAAGGAAGCACTTATTCCTTGGGAGGATACTCACAGAGGTGTGGAGTGGAACAAGAAGTGGAATGACACTGATTTCATTCCAAGTTCTAACATTCTGACAGAGCATATTGCTAAAGCTGATGAGTTGCTCACAAATGCTGATTTAAAGACACAACTCAAGATTACTGCTCAATCAACCAGACATCTTCAAGGTCTATATTATTCTACTTTTGAGAAGGTTGATACACTAAAGGAACATGCAGATAAGCTAGATCTACAGCTTAAGCTTGACAAGAACAGATATATCAGACCTACTCTTGAGAAAATTAAAGCCATTGAGAAGATTCAAGAGTAGCAATAGGCCCAAACTGATGAGGTCCTGGCTAACCAAGTTTCTCAGAAAGCTCAATTGGAAGAAATCCAATCTTTAGTTGAACTTCTTCTTTCTCTCTTACTTCCTGATGATGCCAAAAAGGGGGAGAAGGTAGTTAAGTCCAAATGCTCACCTACTGAAATACTGAAGAAAAAGGATGATAAAAGTGATGACCAGGGAAACTCTGATAAGAGTAGAGGTCAAGGAAAATTTAAGGAAAATCTTCTGCACAGAACAAGTCAAGTTCTGATGCTGTGAATGCTAAAAGAATGAAGTCAAGTTCTGATAAACAAAGTCTGATGTCAAGTTCTGATATTCTGATTCAGTCAGGATCTAAAGTCGCTCAGAAGTTTTTACAAACTCTGAAGCTAAAAGGGAAGCAGACTACTGTTTATTACAAAAATCCTAAAATCCAGACACTTGATGAGGAGATAGCTATAAGATTATTTCTGAAACAAAATCCAGGAATGGATTTGGAAACTCTCAAGGAGGAAGAAGCTAGATTTTCTGTTGAGAAGACAAATCTTAAGTCTAAAGCTTCTGATGCAAAGAAACCTCCAAGGCTAAGGAAAAAGGCATTGTGATCAGGGAAAAGTCAAATTCTGAGACTTCAAAGTCTAAGACTAGATCACAAACTAAGATTGATCCTAAGTCAAAAGGGAAAGAAAAGGTTGGTGAACCTTTAAATATTGATAAAAGATAAGTTCTTCCATTCCAGTCTATCAAACTACAATGCATGATGATGATTTGATAAAAGATGAAACTGTTCAAATTCTGAAGAAAAGAAAGATAATTGAAGAATCTAAAACAACCTCTGACACTGCTCAAGTTGTTCAGAATGAAGAACATCAAGCTATAGAAGAAACAACAAATTCTGATCAAGTTAATTTGGAAAAGATGACAATTGTTGATAAGAAGAAGCTGTTATGGAAGAAAGCTACTCCAGTTGAACCAAAATCCAATCTCTTGATGAATCAACTTGCAACATTTAGGTTGAGATCCAAGCAACCTAGAGATAAAGCTGGATTAGGTTCTGATGAAGAGAAAATACAAACAGGAGTAGAAGTTACTATAAGAGATCCTTTCATGTTGACAGACAAATCATATGAACAAATCAAACAAAAGCACCTTGACAAGGTGTTGTCTGCTCAAATCGTGATAGATGCTCATGATAAGGAAAATCTAAAGGAGAAATTGATTTTATTTCTCTTTGATGGATTAACTTACAGACTAGCTGATACTGATGTGCTAAAGAAGTCTGTCATAGAACTTTAACATATTCACTATCTTCTGGAAGTAAAATCTGATGTTACAAGAAGATGGTCAGAATACATTTTGAAGGCTATAAGAGATCTATTCAGAATCTCTGGTACAAAGACTTCTCAGTATATACCAATGATTACTGAAGATGATGAAAGAGAAATTCCTATGCTGAAGAATTCTGCTAAGGTGGAAGTTATTCTGAAAGGAAAATGCTTATGTTATAATGAAAACTCTTCACATCCTAGAGTTATCAGACTTGGTGATGGACTTGAAAGAACATCAATTCAAGCTCTCAGAACAGCCATTTATCAGATTGGTGATAGTAAAGATGAAGAACTGATGCAGGTCAAAGTACAGTTAGTTGAAATTCTGAGGAAAGCTGAAGACAAGCTGGTAAGAGATTTTGTTAAGAATCATTATGGATTCAGATTGATCCAGTGAAGTTGGTAAAGCTAAAAGGACTGTAAATTATAGTTAATAGTCTTATTAAACTCTTTTTGCATTTGAACTTAAATGTTTTTGACATCATCAAATCTATTAACTTGTATATTTTGCACAATTTACAAGTTGGGGGAGATTGTTAGATATATTTGAGATGTCATGTCTAATATGTTTCATGTTTAGTTTTCAGATCTTAACAAACAGGAAATATCAGTACTTACTGGAATCAGTACTTACTGGAAGTCAGAACTTAAGGATATCAGGACTTAGATTATCAGAAGATAACATTAGAAGATGGATATCAGAACTTAAGTACTGGAGGACTAACAGTTAAGGAAGGAAGCTGATTTACAGGAAAGAAGATCGAGACTAATACAAAAAGAAGATATGCATGGAAATAGTTAGTAGACTTAAAGAATTGTATAAGATATTTGATTGATATATTTTAAGAGACAGAATTATATTCCATATCAATTAGAAGTTATCTTGTAACTGTGTACTATATAAACACAGACATAGGTTTACACTATATATGTTATCATTATCGAGAAGATCATACATTATAACCTAGCAGCTCTCGTGATATTTGTTCATCACTGAGAGAGAACAGTTCCATTGTAATAGAGTTTATTATATCGAATATATATGTTTACTGTTACTTGTGTTCGAAATTGATTTAATTGTATTCTACACTGTATTCAACCCCCTTTTACAGTGTTGTGTGACCTAACATGTTTTGTATTTAAAACTTCTGAAAGGGATAGTATATTTGATTCTAAATCTTATGAAGCTATATTTTTGGGTTATACTTTAACAAGTCATGCTTATAAAATTTATAATCTATCTAAAAATGTTGTTGAAGGGTCTATTGATGTTTCATCAAGAGTTTAATGATGATCTGTCAAGGGAAGAGGAAGATGTTGCACGTACAGGTACTGGCAGCGAGCTGGAAGTGTAATATCCGGGATATATCGTGTAATTATTTTGCTAATAAATAATTATTATATGTGTTCAGTATCTATTCTGTGAATTATTTGTTAAGTGTTAAATGTGTTTGGATGTTTAAAAATAATATTAATTGAGTATTTTAATTTTTATATGTCCAAAATAAAATATAGATAATTGTCATATCTTCCTAATTATTTTTATGTTGATTTATGATTTTATAGGAAATATATGGATTTTATAAAATCTTTTTCCGAGTATTTAAAAACTATATTATACAAACGGGAACCAACCGACGTCATCCGTTTTTTACGTTTTCATAAACCGAAACTCTTCCGAAAACTCCTTCCTAACATAATTACAATATTCTGAGCATTTTCCATGTTTTGACTTTTTCGATCCGCCGTACGGTTTGTCCTGCGCGGGTCACGGCGCAACATTTTCGATACATTATTCGTTTCGATAAATCGATAAAACTCGTATTTTCGATAAACGGGATCTTTTTATTAAACTATCACAATTATCACCTCGTAATACGTGTAACCAGGCGCTGAGACCAAGACCGCAATATAAATTGTACTGGTTTGGATAATTATCCCGAAAACCGGTACCGGTTGGATTAGTTTTTATAAATAAACGTACCATTTTGTATCTGGAATGATCCAACGGGATACTAATTTTCCGTAAATATAAATAGCCTTTACCGTATTTTATTCCGTATCATAAATCATTTGCAGTCAATAATTATATAATTTTCCAGAGAAAATACTTATATTCATATAATCTTCTGAAAATCAAACCACAAATTGAAGGTGTTAGTGAAGTCCGATTGGAACGCTCGAGTAACCAAAACAGAGGTTTTGAGGTGTTCTTTCAGTTTCTTCAAGTTGCAGAACTGCAGAAATCAAGGTTTATTTTCTATATTTTTATTTATTTTTGAATTATTTTAATTAAAAATATGATTTTTTGTTCGGATGATTGTTTGGATGATTTGATGATTGCATGTTGTAGAGCTTGTTTTCATGATGATTTTCATATGTCATATGACTGATTTGGAGTTCAATAACATGTTCAAAATTGAGTTTAATCTTCGAATTTTGAAATTAGGGTTTATAACCCGTATGAATGTTTTCAATTGAAATTTGGGGCTTTTTGATTTAGGGGTTATTAGCTGTTGATTTATAGTGGGTTGAGTTCCTTATGAAATTTGCAATCGATTGGTATATAGCTCATTAACAGAGGATGTCTGAATCGAAGGGAGTTGTATTTTGAAGTTTTCGTCGGTTCACCAGAAACCGGTGATGTTCTTGGCCATTTTCCGGCCAGGACAGGGATTATTGATGTAATTTGATTGCATGGTTGTGTTCCTGGTTATCTGTAGATTATATCTGGAGTAGATGGTGGGGTGAGGATGCCGGAATCGTGTTCTCCGACCACCCCTGTATTTTCCGGCGACTAGACTGCAAAATTGGAGTTTAGTCCCTGTACTTTTATAGGTGATGAAGTTTAGTCCCCCAAGTTTCCAAAATTTGCAAAAATAGGATTCCTGTTTTAAAAATATTCAAAAATCAAATTTTCTATTTATTTTAATTATAAAAAATCATTTTTAATTTCTGAAAATTCTAAAAATCATTATTTTAATTCCAAAAATTATTTTTAATTCAAAAATAAATCTGAATTAATTAGTTAATTAATTTCAGTTAATATTTAATTGATTAATTGGTCAATTATTTTTAAAAATGATTTAAAAATTCCGAAAAATAGTTTCGAGCTTTAAAATATTATTTTAAATTGTTTTCAAGGCTCTATAATTATTATAAAATTGGTTTGAAGCCAGATTTGGCCAGCCGAACCCTGTTTATTACTCCGAAATTGATCCAACGACCCGTTTTAATTCTGAAAAATGTTTTAAAAATCATTTTAAATACCCGAAAGCCTATTTATGACCCGAGACTCCATTATAAATGATATATCATTGATTGTTTAACGTGTTATGTGTTATATATGACTTGTTGGTTGACTGTCGGTATATATATATATTTGATGTTTACTTATTTATAGTATAACTTTCAATCCGTTAATCAGATTTGGGTGAAACGAAGGGTAGATAGAAGTATATGTCGAATAGAATCGTATGAGTTGAATATTGATAGATGCTTATAATATATGAGCAGAAGAGGCAAGGCGTAGGAAAGAGAAATAGATAGTCGAGGAGTAGACGGTTGTGATTGAAAGTTAGAGAAGTGTAGCAAGCTAATACCAGGCAAGTGTTCTGAACTTTCTCGAGATATATTATAGTGGATTGATAGTCCTATTTTATATTGTAAGTGCTTTGAAGCACTGAACCCAAAACCCTGATTCCATTTATTGAGCTTGAGCCGTAAACCTTATTCTTTCTAAATCGTTGATTGTTGTACACCCAAATACGAACCACAGATATACGATACTACTCCACAAATACATACAAACTAAATACCAAACACTGAACCGAATTACTTATATACTCAAACCATTGTACCTTATGATTTGAAAGACCAATTCTTGGTAAACCTGAAATATTGATTCCTTTATTATCCAATTCTTTCATTACCTAACATCCAAGCTTTGAAAATGCCATATTGATCCTTATAAAGATTGAAACCATTTCATTATTGAACGTCCAATATTGTTAATGATTCTGTTTATTGCTTATTACTGTTTATTCTGTTATTATGTTAGAATTGGATTGTTTTTATAAAATTGTGGACCGGATTCGTGGTCAGACCATATAATGGTCAAGTTAGGCCAATGTGTTCCTTGGATCCAGTAGTTAGAGCAGTGTTGTGTGCTTTGCTCGGGGTTAGTGCGTGACTGATCAGCAGCCTAACCTTGGTTTTTAAAATGAAAATATAATATCCAATTCTAAATCATAATTCATTATTCACTTGATATCATAACCCTTTCCATTTGATGATCATTATTCTCAGTTTTGTCATTGTGACTTGCTGAGCTAGTTAGCTCATTTGTGCGATATTGTTTATGTTCTTTTCCAGTTAAGAAGGAACCAGTTGGTAACGAGGATCCCCAGTCCAGCACGAGAGCTAGGGGTTCAGGTTGATCAAGTTAAGCTAGTAGGCACCTTTTGGAGTAATTTAAGTTTGTAAAAGTTTGTAATAATGTTTAATACTCAGTTCTGAGTTTGGATAGTTGGGATTTGAACGTTTGTAATATAAGTAGGTGTGTTTGGCTTGTGTGCATACTTTAACCTATTGCGGTCCGTGATAGCTGGTAAGTATGGTCACTGCATATTATTATTTTTTTTTATTATTGTTATAAGCAGGTTGTAAATAAGGTATGTGTGTGTGGACCCAAAAGTTCTGACCCGGATTTGGAGGGCGCAACAGGTTTGGTATCAGAGCTATAGGTTATAAGTCACTGACACAAGCCTAGGTTGACGGGAATGGGTAGATGGTTAGGATTAGAAGTAAGGAATAGAAAGATAGAATGTCGAGAGGTTGAGTGCTACGGTATAATAGGTATTATTATAATTCGCGTCGTGGTTCGAGATTCTTATACTGCGATATGATTTCCGATAGCAGCGATGGCTGACTCTTTCATCCCCGTATCAGCTGATCACTCAGAGCCTTCAGTTAGAGTACCATCTTCAGATCCACGTCTTGTTGTTCCACCAGTGTTGGCTATTTTACCTCCACCTGTGTTGCTGCCCGTACCACTGCAGGCTATTCCACTCCCAAGCATGAGGCCACCTATCAGAGGACCCCCACCTGCTGATTCAGGCTTTACTGGTCATTCAGTTACAGGAGTACCTTTCCAGTTCTCTTCCTATCCTGTCCCATATCATCAGTTTGAGGCTTGCCTTATAGAGCAGCGATTCTTACAGGGTCAGATTCAGGAGTTATTACATATCATGCATACCAGAGAGGTTGGGAGTGGTGAGAGGCGACTCAGAGAGAGGCTTCAGGTGTTTCGTAGAGCAGCTGCTATGAGGATTGTTGAGGCTACACATGAGGACATCACCCCTGATTTTCTGGTGGAGTGGGCTAAGTGGGTTCTAGAGGAGCTTGAGGAGATTGGAGGTCCAGACTTGCCATGAGTCAGAGATCCAGAGATGGAGATGCTGATCAGTGTTGTTATGGTTGTGTAGTATGTACAGTAGTGTGTAGTATGTATCAGTAGACTTTTGAGTTGTATTTATAGACTAGAGCTGCTGACTAGTGAGTAGGCTGTTGTACCCTTTTTGCTTTTACTTCCGAAGCGTCTTTACGCTTGTACTACCCAAAACTTTTGATCTATATATATACCAGTACCTTTTCTTTCCAGCATTGTCATTTATTTTACTGCACCTGTTTTACTTTACCTTATTTATTGCACCAGTTACACCCCTGTGATACCATGTACCCTGTTCCCTTAACTGTTTATATTCTGTAAAGAAGCATACAATTTACTTAGTTTAACTGTTACAACTGTTTTCAAAAAGAGAAATTTCTGTTTTATAAAACTTTTCTTTTATACAAAGGATTGGATTTAAAAGCTAAATAAGTTGTTTGATTCTTTACAGAAAAATACCTCCCAAAAGAAATACCCGCACCAACACCCAGAATGAAGAAACCAACAACAACAACAATAACAACCAAGATGATACAAACCAGAATGCAAACCCAGGACCCATAGACCCAGCAATAGCCCAGATTCTTTAAATCTTGGCCCAACAAACAGTTCACCTGGCACAACAACAACAAAGACAGACCAATCCCCAGGTAACTTTCAAAACTTTTCAGGCAGTGAACCCACCAGAATTCAAGGGTTCCTTAGAACCGATTGAAGCAAATGTTTGGTTAAAGGAAATAGAGAAGTTATTTGCCTGAGTAAAGGTGAAGGAAGATCAGAAGGTTGAGTTTGCAAATTATTACTTGAAGAATGAGGCCACCTATTGGTGGGAGACTGTGAAGACATTGGAAGGAACAGGTGTTATTACTTGGGAGAGGTTTAATGAATTATTTTTAGAAAAGTATTTTCCCCAGTTTGTCCAGGATCAGATGGAGTTGAAGTTTTTAGAGTTAAATAAAGGAAATATGTCGGTGGTGGATTATGAAAGTAAGTTCGAAGAGTTGTCAAGGTATGTGCCGTCATATGTGGATACTGACAGAAAGGAGGCTAAAAGATTCCAGCAAGGTTTGAAGCCATGGATTAGAGGGAAGGTAGCCATTTTTGAATTGGATACCTATGCAGGAGTTGTACAGAAGGCTATGATTGCAGAGACAGAGAGTGAGATGTCACAGAAGGAAAAAGAAAGTAAGAAAAGGAAATTTGAAGGGAATGAAGGTCAGTCACAACCAGGGAAGTTTCTAAATTTTAAGAAGGGCAAGTTTCAGCCAGGGAGAAATTTTAATTTAAAGAGACAAAATGCAGGCGACGGAAGCCAGGGCAACCGTCCAGTAATGCGAATCAGCAGAATCAGTTGAGGTTAACTTTTCCAGATTATTAGGTATGTGGAAAGAAACATGGAGGAGTTTGTAATAAGTTGAATATAGTTTGTTTCAAGTGTAACCAAAAAGGGCACTATTCGAGGGAGTGCCGAAATCAGCTAGCAAGAGAGCCAGCAAATAAGGATCAGCCTATCTGGAATCCAGCAGTGAAGGTTTCAGCCATTGGATTTATGTGCTTTAAATGTGGGAAGTCAGGACATATAGCAAGGGATTGCAAGACACTAGCCCCAGTCAGTAATGCATTGAGGATTATGGGATCTACCCCAACAGTGAATGAGACTCCAAGGGCTAGAGTTTTTGACATGTCTGTGAAGGATGCTATCCAGGATACTAATGTCGTGGCAGGTACGCTTAATGTGAATTCTTTATGTGCCAAAGTGTTAATAGATTCGGGAGCAACTCGATCATTTATTTCATAAGATTTTGTTAATAAGCTAAATTGTCCAGTTGAGTATTTAAATGAAATAATGACTGTGGAATTAGCAAATCAAGAACGTGTATCTGTTAATCAAGTTTGTGGGAATTATGAGATTGAGATTTCTAGTAGTAAGTTTTGTGTAGATTTGATACCATTTAAGTTAGGAGAATTTGACGTTATCTTAGGAATGGATTGGTTATCTAAGCACGATGCTCAGATAGATTATCGAAATAAGAAGGTAATAGTGAAGACGCCAGATGAGAGGATAGTAACATTTAAAGGCCAGAAGCAGGTAAAGAAATTCTTAACGATGATTCAAGCCAAGAAGTTACTACGGCAAGGATGGGAGCATTTTGTGGCATATGTGATTGACAAAAGCCAAGAGCCAGTAAAACTTGAAGATATTCCAGTCGTCAATGAATTTCCATACGTGTTTCCAGATGAGTTACCAGGACTTCCTCCAGATAGAGAAATTGAATTTGCGATCGATTTAGCACCTGGAACAGAACCAGTATCCAAGGCCCCGTACAGAATAGCGCCCGTTGAGATAAAAGAACTAGCAAAGCAATTGCAAGAGTTGTTAGAGAAAGGAGTAATCAGACCCAGTGTATCCCCGTGGGGTGCACCGGTACTATTTGTCAAAAAGAAGGATGAAAGCATGAGACTGTGCATCGACTATAGGGAGCTCAACAAGCTTACAATCAAAAACAAGTATCCGTTACCCAGAATTGATGATTTGTTTGACCAATTGAAGGGAGCCAAGTACTTCTCCAAAATTGATTTAAGATCGGGATATCATCAACTAAAGATCAATCCAAAAGATATACCAAAGACAGCTTTCAGAACAAGGTATGGACATTATGAATTTTTAGTGATGTCTTTTGGATTGACCAATGCCCCGGCAGCGTTCATGGACCTGATGAATAGAATTTTCAAGGAATATTTGGATAAGTTCGTTATTGTGTTTATAGATGATATTTTGATTTATTCAAAGATGGAAGAGGATCATGCGGAACATTTGAGAACAGCTTTGGAGATTTTAAGGAAAAAGAAGTTATATGCTAAATTCTCGAAGCGTGAGTTTTGGCTACAGGAAGTTCAGTTCTTAGGACACATAGTCAGTAATGAAGGGATCAAAGTGGACCCAACAAAGATTAAGGCAATTACAAATTGGGAAAGACCGAGAACACCCACCGAGGTAAGAAGTTTCTTGGGATTAGCGGGATATTATCGTTGATTAGTTCAAGATTTCTCAAGGATTGCAACACCATTGACAAAGCTTACACGGAAGAATGAAAAGTTTATATGGAACGATAAATGCGAAGAAAGTTTTCAGGAATTGAAGCAAAGATTAATCACGACACCTGTTTTGTCACTTTCCGACGATCAAGGAAATTTCGTAATCTATAGCGATGCTTCTCATAAAGGACTTGGATGTGTTCTAATGCAGCACGATAAAGTGATTGTGTATGCGTCAAGGCAACTGAAACCACTTGAACAGAAATATCCTACTCATGATTTGGAGCTAGCAGCCATAGTTTTCGCTTTGAAGATTTGGAGACATTATCTATATGGAGAAAAGTGCGAGATTGAGAAATAGATAGTCGAGGAGTAGACGGTTGTGATTGAAAGTTAGAGAAGTATAGCAAGCTAATACCAGGCAAGTGTTCTGAACTTTCTCGAGATATATTATAGTGGATTGATAGTCCTGTTTTATATTGCAAGTGCTTTGAAGCACTGAACCCAAAACCCTGATTCCAGTTATTGAGCTTGAGCCGTAAACCTTATTCTTTCTAAACCGTTGATTGTTGTACACCCAAATACGAACCACAGATATACGGTACTACTCCACAAATACATACAAACTAAATACCAAACACTGAACCGAATTACTTATATACTCAAACCATTATACCTTATGATTTGAAAGACCAATTCTTGGTAAACCTGAAACATTGATTCCTTTGTTATCCAATTCTTTCATTACCTAACATCCAAGCTTTGAAAATGCCATATTGATCCTTATGAAGATTAAAACCATTTCATTATTGAACGTCCAATATTGTTAATGATTCTGTTTATTGCTTATTACTGTTTATTATGTTATTATGTTAGAATTGGATTGTTTTTACAAAATTGTGGACCGGATTCGTGGTCAGACCATATAATAGTCAAGTTAGGCCAATGTGTGCCTTGGATCCAGTAGTTAGAGCAGTGCTGTGTGCTTTGCTCGGGGTTAGTGCGTGACTGATCAGTAGCCTAACCTTGGTTTTTAAAATGAAAATATAATATCCAATTCTAAATCATAATTCATTATTCACTCGATATTATAACCCTTTCCATTTGATGATCATTATTATCAGTTTTGTCATTGTGACTTGCTGAGCTAGTTAGCTCATTTGTGCGATATTGTTTATGTTCTTTTCCAGTTAAGAAGGAACCAGTTGGTAATGAGGATCCCCAGTCCAGCGCGAGAGCTAGGGGTTCAGGTTGATCAAGTTAAGCTAGTAGGCACCTTTTGGGGTAATTTAAGTTTGTAAAAGTTTGTAATAATGTTTAATACTCAGTTCTGAGTTTGGATAGTTGGGATTTGAACGTTTGTTATATAAGTAGGTATGTTTGGCTTGTGTGCATACTTTAACCTGTTGCGGTCCATGGTAGCTGGTAAGTAGGGTCACTGCATATTATTATTATTATTATTATTATTATTATTGTTATAAGCAGGTTATAAATAAGGTATGTGTGTGGACCCCAAACTTCTGACCCGGTTTGGAGGGCGCCATAGGAAGTGAAGAATACTGACTCATTGCAAGCTGACAAGTCAAAAGATGCAACTCTAGAAGACTATAAAGACGTTAGAACTTTTTCACCTATTGATGAAACTTTGGAATAGTTATCTAGACTTACTTTGGAAGGTCCAAGAGGAAATAGGGCTATTGGAAAGCTTCAGAATATGTTTGATGGTAAAGATCTTTCACCTTATTCTAAGAGAATTCGAACAAATGAGAAAGTCATAGCTCAATATTCTCTACCAAAGTCATCTAAGACAATGAAGAATCATCCTCCATAATTGATTATTGGTGATAGATCAGAAGGAATAAAGATAAGAAAAGGAGAAACAAAAATTTGTGCTTTTGTAGCTATTCTAGTTAAGGAGAAACCAAAGAATAGCAATGAAACTCTTAATGATGAAAATTGGATCATGACAATGCAAGAAGAACTCAATAAATTTGAAAGATGTGATATTTGGGAACTTGTAGAGCCATATAATGATGCTTCGATCATTGGTACTAAATGGGTTTTCAAGAACAAAGTGGATGAATTTGGCAATGTCACTAGAAACAATGCAAGACTTGTGGCTCAAGGATACAATCAACAAGAAGGCATTGATTTTGATCAAACCTATGCACCTGTTGTAAGATTAGAATCTATAGGAATGTTACTTTCATTTCCATGCTACAAGAAAATCAAGCTACAACAAATGGATGTAAATGGTGCTTTCTTAAATGGATTTCTTAAAGAAAAAGTTTATGTCAAGTAACCTCCTGGATTTGAAAATGAAAAATATCCAAATTATTCGTTTAAGTTGAAGGAAGCTTTATATGAATTAATGCAAGCACCTCGCTCTTGATATGAAAGATTAAGTGAATCCTTGATCAAGAATGGTTTCATTCAAGGTACTATTGATCCAACCTTATTTACTATGTTTAAAGGTAAAGATATCTTAGTTGTGCAAATATATGTGGATGATATTATATTTGGTGCTACTAATGATTCTTTATGCGAGTAGTTTTCTAACTGTATGCATAGTGAATTTGATATGAGCATGATGGGAGAGCTCAATTATTTCTTGGGCCTACAAATCAAGCAAACTCTTGAAGGAATATATATGCATCAATCAAAGTATATTAGGAACTTACACAAAAGATTTGATTATGATAATATCAAGTCGAAATCAACACCGATGAGTGTTGTCAGCAAGCTGACAACCGATGAACAAGGTAAATGTAATAACCCCAATTTTTGGAAATTTTTTGAAACCCTTATGAATAGTGTTTTTTGCTGAATGAGAAAACTTTTCATGCCACACTAGGTAGGGGTTCTTTTATGGATATTCTGAGATTTTATTGGCACTCTATATGACATATAAGTGTATGTAAAGATCGTCAGAATCCAATTCCGAACACTTTGATTTTTCCCGGAAATCCACTAGATACGGAAAGAATTGAGTATAAGATAACAGGATAAAAAGGATTTAAATTAAAGGATTATAAGAGAGGATCATAAAAGGAATATAATATATTGAGAAAGGTAAAGGAAACCCAAGTAATAAGATCCCGGGTATGATCCCTCAAACGATAAACGAAAACGAAAGTTAAGCGGACCGTATAACAGATCAGCGGTCATTAGGCAAACAATTAGGAAGATAATCAAGGAGGTTAGGGATGATGAGATCATCCAACCAATAAGAAGAGGGCAAGTAAGGGATGATGACATCATAAGCATGATATAAGGGGAAGGAGATGTGGTTGATTTAAAACCACGCAAAGTCAAGGTTAGAAAGGTAATTACCCAAAAACAAAACAAAAACAACCAAGCTAGCCAAAACAAATCAAAGCAAACACAAAATTATTTCATTCCTTCAACATTGCTCTCAGCTTTTTCTTCTTTTCAAAGGAAGAAAAATCAAAAATCAAGTTCCAAGCATTGTTAAATCACAAGGTAATTATCTAAGGTTCCTTGTAAATAGATATGGATATCCTATAAGTTTAAGCTTCTAATTCCTTCACAATATCTTCCAATAAATTAAGGAAGAAGATGGTGAATAGTAACCTACAAGAAATAACTTTGGTTTTCTTGATTTTTTATGAAAGTTCAAGGTAGCTTAAGCATAGATCAAGGCTTCCATGGGCATTCCAAGGATCTTTCATTGATTAAAAGCTTCAAGAAAGGTATAACATCTCCAAACCCTAGCTTTACTTTGTATATTAGGATGATTTTGATAGTTATGGTAAAGAGTAGCTTGAAGCTTGTTTGTTTAGAGTTTGGGTTGAAGTGGTAGTGATATGAATGTTGAATCTTGTTGATTTGTTAAAGGAATTAAGTATAGTTTAAGTTCATGATGAGAATGACATAAATTGGAAGAACTTGAGGTGTTGGGACTGTTGTAGTGTGTTTTGGATGGATGTTGGTTGTATGAATGAATTGGGATTGATTGGTGATTGATTTGGATTGGTTTAAATTTGGGAAATCGCGTAAACATAGTCGTCGTAATATCCGATTTACTTTATACTGATTTTGTTCATAACATTAGGACCCGAGAACTCCCTACTAGGTTTTGACCATTGCCATTTTTAGATATTTCATGTTACGAGCTTCGTTTTGATATGTGGTTCGTTTGATTCCGATGTACGGTTTAGGAGAAACGGCCGTTTTAAGTAACGACGTTTCGCGAACGAATCATTACCCCTCGCCTTACTTTGAAACATAGGTTAAAGACCTTAAAGGACTAATTGAAGTATTAAACAATTATGTAAAGTGGATTAGGCAGTTGGTAAGGTACTCGCGAAAGAATCACCTTAAAATCCTTAATGGTTAATTTATTAAAAATGGTGGAGCCGAGGGTACTCGAGCGACTTAAGTAAATCGTTAAGCGCGAAAGCGAACATTAGGACTCTAAATGGTTAAAGTCTAGTTTCTTAAGCGACCGGGGTCTAATTCCGACTTATGTTGTTGTTCATAGGTTATCAGACCCACTCTAAGCTTAAGTCTATCTGGGAGCACTCAGGCAAGTTTTCTACCCGTATAACTGTTGTTGTGATGTATATGTGTATATGCATGATCTTGCGATAAATGCATATTTGTTATTAGCAAATTCTTGCGATATATTGTAGCATGCCTGTTTCATATTCTTGATTTATATATCTGTTGGTTCAATGCTTATAGTTGCATAATACATATGCTAGAGATAAGCGGTATTTGAGTATACCCTTAGTATAGGGGATCAAAAGGTGAACTTTTCTAAAACCGGGAGGCGAGGCTCCCGAGTATAATATATATTTATATATATATATATATTGATATAGTTTTTAAAACTATTAATCGAATAAGGTTTATTCGATAACTTTATTTTATTTATTGAATATTATTTGAATATTCATTTGAGGATCTATGACTCTGATTATTTGCTGAGATATATACTTTATTTTATTAAAGAATAAGGTGTCGATAATCAAACTTATTTTTGATTATTCAAATAAAGATAGTACTTTCGTATAAGTATATATTTAGTTATCTAATACTCATTTCAAGTATAAGTCTTACAACTTCTACTTCAATTATTCGTATAAAGATTATTCTTTATGGGAATATTATTTAAATAATAATATTCAGATATTTTCTAATATATTGGGACTGATTTACTTTATTAAATCAGCATTATTCCAAACACTCTTTAAAGTGTTTTCGAGTCTTAAAAATGATTTTTAAAAGTTAGAGCGGACCCCAAAACTCATTTTTATATTTAAGATCTTCCTTTTAAAGGGGATTTAAATACTCGCTCAAAACCTGAGGGATCCGGCTCTGTGGTGTATTTTATATTCGCAACAAGGTTGCTGTTTTGATAAATGAATTGATTACTTACCCAATGTTCGGGAAGTAAGTCCATCTAATTGAGTCAGCATAAGCGACAGGCCGGGGTACGGTCTATCAAAGTGTAAGTGGCTGGGTGGCAGTTCATCAACGCGTAAGAGGCTGGGTGGCGGTCCAGCACAAGGTCCTTATGTGGCCAGGGTGATGACCGGTGGGGGATTCATCCATCTACTAGTAGAAAAGGTTACTTATTGGTATCTTTGCCTGATCAGCAAGATATCGGGTTTATGCCAAAATTCTTTTCTTTCCAAAATTCATTGGATATTGCAACTCTGTTCATACTTTACATGACAGAGGTTTTCAGGAAATGTATGAGATATATATATATATATATATATATGGATATATATATATATGTATATATCGGGACTTAATGAACTATCTCGTAACTTCATTTCATTCAATAATATTTCAAAGATTGAATCTATTCAAGTCTTATCTTGTATTCTCATCTATGTGATGAACTTTTGAAACTAATTATAACTTGAACGGTGGTAGTTCAAGTAGTATTCAGAAAGATATAAGTATATTGGAGTATCTTGTAACTTCATCTTTTAAACTTATATCTAGTAAATGATTATCTTGTGCATGTCAAAGATTTTCGGAAAAACGTTGAGACAAGGTTAGATATATGAGATCACCTTGCAACGATATTTTATACAGTTATAAACGGGAACTCTGTGTTTATTATGCATGCAAGAGGACTTCCAAGATTTTGAAAAGTATATGTATATATATACTGAATTATTTTGCGACTTGGTCGCGTTAAGATATCAGCTTGGTTCATTTCTTCTTGACCAAGACTTTCATGAGTACTATGAGAATGCTCATATATTGTTAATTATTATACATATTATTTTGGTGGGCTTGTTGCTCACCCTTGCTTTCTTCTTTCATCACACAACATCAGATAGACAAGATGAATAGGATCAAGCTCCCAATTCGCGAGCGGATAGGAAACGTTCCGCAGTTTCCTATAGGCGTTGATGCCATTGTAGCTGAGGTATGATCTACCAATAGGCTAGGCTTTCAACTTTTGATGTACGAGACTTATGTATATTTATGAATTGTAATAATGGCAAGGAAAATGTAAATTTATTCAGAAACCCTTTTAAGGTGTGATGGCAAATAATTGTGGAATAAAATGATTCGTGTTACTTTTGGATATTCATCTCTGAGACTATAACTTGTGGTGTGTGTGTTTATTATGGGGTCACAGTACAGAGTAGTTGATTGTTTATTAAGATTGGGTGTTATTAAGGGAAATGGAACTCGTGACAACCCGGATCCCCGACCCCGGATTCGGGGGTGTTACAGAAATGGTATCAGAGCTAAGCGTTATAAACCTCATAGATGATGTGACGTTAAGATAATAAGTTCACTAAGATAATAAGAACTCTTGCCAAGTTCATAGTCGGACTACCTAACGTAGTACTGACAGTTAAAACCCTTATGGGAATCCTTATAAATATCGTGATAGAAGCGTAGTTCGTTATCGTATATGGTAGCGGGGCTCCGAACCCTGAGGTTGAGGAGCAACAACGCGATGATGTTTTATTAATTATTGGAGATCAGATTATGGATGCGATAGAGGGTCCTAACGCGGGACCGGATGATGTTCATATTGAGGATGAAGCGGTTGAGGATGTTGTCCTAGAAGGGATTGTTGCTGAGAAGAATCCCGTGGAGGATCCTGACAAGAATGAATAAAGGACCACTGAGGAATTGATGACTATGGTTAGGGCGACTACCAGAGGTAGGATTGGCCGGTTACTACCAGAGGTTCGTTCAAGTTCCTAAAGATAGTAGCCCATTTAACGCGGCTTACTCGTAAGACTGAGAAGTTGAATGGACAGAGAAATATGAGAACAACTTTCAAGAACTGAAGCAAAGATTGGTGACGGCCCCTATGATGGCGTTGCCGGATGGAAAAGGAGATTTTGTGATGTGTAGTGACGCTTCGCATAAGGAATTAGGGTGCTTCTTATACAGCACAACAAGGTACTCGCGTACGCATCAAGACAATTAAGGGAATATAAAATTCGATATCCCCACCCATGAGCTTGGGCTCGTGGCAATAGTTTTGCCCTAAATATTGGAGGCACTACTTGTATGGAGAGAAGTGCGAGATTTACACAAGCCATAAGTGATCTAGTACATTTTCACGCAGAAAGAGCTCAACATACGCCAGAGAAGGCGGTTAGAGCTAATCAAGAATTATGATTGGGAGATTCTTTATCATTCTGGGAAAGCCAATGTGGTGGCTGATGCCCTTAGTAAAAAGGAGAGACTCAAGATGATAATGTCTTTGAGAGAGTTTATAGGAGATTTGAGAAAATGGAAATAGAAGTGAAGGTAACCGGAGCCGGTACTGAAAAGCTGTGTGAGATTGCAATACAGACCGAATTATTGGAAAAGAACATATTGTGCCAGAAAAAGTGATGAATGAAGGCAGAGTGCCAACAAATAGATATGAGATTAATACCGAGAAAGATGATAAGGGAATAATGAGGTATTCCTATAGAATTTGGGTTCCAAATGTTCAAGAGCTTAAAGATGAGATCTTAGATGAAAGTCATAGTTTGAGGAATAAGATTTAGAGCAAACCCTGAACGTGATAGTCAGGGAGGTCGCCATCAAGATAGAAGGAGCCCATAACATAATGGAGTGGAAAATGAGGATTTTAACGTATAAGATAACCCCAAATATGGGAGAAGGATGAAACATTTCAAACTAAGGAAACAGAAAGTCGAGTAAGGAAAGGAGACCCGAAACGGTACTCCTATACGGAAATTCATGGACCTTTCTAGACAGAACTTAGACTATTATCCCCAACCACCACCCTGAGGAAACAATGCGGTGAGAAAATCTTTCCGAACCTTTAAGTCGCTAAGCTCTCAGAGTTCCAAGGAACAAGTTGACCCAGTCAAGGCAAGAGCCAGGCTAAAGGAAATAGAGGAATCAATTGAGATTCTAAATGATTGACGAAGTGCAAAAGACTATTTTTCCCCTTACCTTCCTAAGAGAGAGGCCACCCGCTGGTGAAAGGCCAAGGAAGGCACAAAGCAAGAGATTATAATAAACTGATTTAAGTTCAGTCAATTGTTTTCAGGAAAGTACTTCCCAAGGTTATGGAGATAGTGTAAAAGCTTTAGAGCCAGAACAAAGGCAGACGAGTATGATGAATTATGAATCTAAGTTGTAAAAGTTATCAAGATTTGTTCTGAGGACACAAATCCAGAATGACGGGATGTTTGAAATCAATGCTTATGTTGTGTTGGTTCATGAAATAACGATAAGAGAAAGGAAAATAAAAAGAAACTGAAGTAGAAAGGAATATAAAGGCAATAGAGTTTGAGGTATGATAAGGGAGTTGGGTATGAGGATACCCTAAAGACTCGTAGCAATAGAAATAGAAAAGTATGCATTCGTCAAGATGAGGGTGATTCACCATGAGTTAAAATTGATGGTTGAAGGCATAAGAGATATATATATTTTATCCCCTGTAAGTTGGGAGGATTCGAGGAAACCTTGAGATAATTCGAAGGATAAATAATGAGACGCGGATAGACCGAGGAAACAAGGAAGTAAGAAATTAGGAAAATTGGATGAAGGAAGTGACCTTCAAGAATATGAAGTGTAAGACCGGTGGCTTGATACCCATAAAGGGATACGCCAGGTATGAAAGATATCCCAACATTGAGATGACTGTTGAGATAAACAACAAAAGTAAATAAGGAATTATTAAGAAGAGGTTCACGTTGAACACGACCAATATCTTCCAGAACATCCTTCTTATCGTTACCAAATTAGGCAAGAAAAGCGGATAACCGTTGTTATCTTTTGGAGGCCATATTGATTGACCTCATTTTGAATACAGATGTTATTGTGAAATTAGGCATATACTATCGAGGTAGGAATGATTGAATAAGACACCCTTATCAGGGATATATGACTTGATTTATCCATGGAAGGATGCATGTACCTTTTTAAAGGTGGAATTAAGGATAGAACATCGGTAACTTAAAACGAATCCTAGGGGAATGCATAAAGGTTGGCATTTCACCCTTAATAGGGATAGCATGAGTTTTGACAGTATGAGTTGGAAAGGATTAAGGTAATAACAACCTTTAAGAATCAGTGGAGAATTTTTTTTCAGAAGTATATAGACAATGATTATGGTATAAATAAATGGTATCTTGATATGCCCTGTATCTAGGGAATACAGGAGAAACGATTCCAGGATAACCTTAGAGGTTTTACAAGGAGAAAGGTAATATTCAAAATTCTCAAGAATAGAAATATTGATAAAGAAAATGTGACGTAATTATAATGATGCCAAGTGGGGCAAGTGTTAAACCACGAGAAAGTATGGATCGAACCAGTAATGGTCGAAATTGTTCAGGGCAATTAGGACTTAAGATAAAAAGATGTTCTAAGTATGATTGAGAGTCAGTCGTGACAGTGATTAACCTCTAAAAACTGAGGCAATAACTTATAAAAAAATGGTGATATTTTTTTTACTCATCAGATTTTAAGGAAAACATCTTCACATAAGCTGTGATTGAAATGAGGTAGAAAATTTATTTGGAGGTGGTTAAAATGACATTGACTGTAAGGAAATTTTACTATCAGGAAAGGCCAAAGAGGTGGCCGACACTTTAAAGGTAAGAGGATAATTATAGGCGCTTGTTCCAAAGGAATACAGTGATGATGGTTAAAGCTAAGAAGGTTGTATTATGGTTTGGAAGATTGACATTCCTTCTGATGACTGTGCAATACCCAACCGTAATAGTAGTTGGTAAAGGTTTAATTCGTGTAATCGCCATGAGCGGGCTATCTATCTCAGAAGATACTATCTTGAGATAAGCCAGGACCATGTTTTAAAAAGGACTAGACGAACCTTTGAGTTAAGTCTTCTATTGAAGGCATATGATTAAGAATGGTATTAACCTGCTATCGTTGCTTTGATTGAAACTCTTCTGCTTCATGTCATGAATGTACATCAGGATCTGGAGTGTTCTTCATGAATCATGAATGGTGATTATGTTAACTCCTTGGAAGAATTTGATACGACAGGAATGGACTCCGTATGGTTAGATATTAAGATTTCATGGAATGTGAATGACGACAGTAGGTCAGTAGTGGACCATAGTAATGTAGCAATGATTCTGCGAGTAATGAGCTGATTACAACCATGAGAGTTGTATTGGAATGGATGTTGAGATTAAGTACCACTAATCGGGTCGTGGTAGTGTATAAGTTATCATTGATAGACTAATTAAGTAGAGTATCTACCTATTGATTATTTATTCCCTCTTATGAAAAGAGAATCGTATTACTATATGAGGAAGGTTGCGGTGCAAACATAGAATTCTAGTAACGATGATGTCTAGAATGAGATCCCAGATTCGATTTTCGATATCGAGGGAGTTTCAAAGGTGATTGTGTATAAGCTCGAGGAAGAGCAAGGGTCCATAGAATGATGGATGGAATAACAAAAATATTTAGGCATGTGAAATACGATGCTATAATACTTGATGTTGATATAAATACATATATGTTTTGTTCTCCTATGACAAACCTCTATAGTTCAGAGGTAGGTTCCAAGCCAGATATTTGGTGGCAGTATATTTTTTTTATATATACAATTCTATTCAATTCATTCTTTTCTCTCGTTTTCATTTTATGTAAGTTGAGAAGAACAACCCTTCCAGAAGGGGAGGTATTGTCGAGTGACTATCTATCTGTGTGATAGAAGCCTAGTAGGATACCAGCTGTTGTTTAATTGCTTGTCAAGTACTAAAGGCTGGCCACCTTCTGTACTAACTATGCAATAAAACAAGTGTTCATGATCATAGTGATCTCTCAATAAATTCTTTTACTTCTATACAAAGGATCGAGCTTTCAAAGATGGAAGCCGCTAGAAATGAAGTAGTATCAGTGCAGGGGTATTCCGATTCTAACGCATTCGTGATACTAAGGTTGACGCGTTTATTTAAAGGTTATAGAACGCTAGCGAGAAAAAGTGTAACCAGTATGATATTAGGTACAGAAGATAGTAACAATTACAAACTGGAAAATAATGGGTATTGAAAAGCAAAAGCTCTAATGCTAAAAGCTATAATGAGAGTCTGTGCAATAGACTTGAAAGAAATTGGAATGATCACTTAACACGGATTGAGTTTTCTTACGACAATAGATCATATGTCAGTATTGAGATATCGCCTTATGAGATCCTTGAGGGAAGATAATGTCGATCTCCCTTATGTTATGATGAAGTTGTAGAGCGCAAGATGCTCGGACCAGCAGTGGTCCAAAGGACCAAGGATATGATAGATCTAATCAGTGGACGGCTGGTAGTAGCACAAGATGGACATGATAAGTATGTTGATTTGACACGAAAGGACAAAGAAAAGGAATTAGGGGACCTAGTGTTGTTAAAGATATCCCCTTGGAAACCCTTGGAAATGATTGATGAGATTCGGAAAGAAAGGAAAGCTAAGTCCACAATTTGCCGGACCCTTGAATATATTAAGAAGTATTGGGAAGTTAGCATATGAGCTAGCCTTACCCCAGAACATGTAGCAAGTCATAACGTGTTTCACGTATCAATGTTAAGGAAGTATAATTCGGATGCCAGATAAATAGGGGCATATGAGCGCGTAGACATGCAACCAGAACGTAATCTATATGGAGCGACCAGGATGGGTTATAGATTGAAAAAGGAACAAGTGCTTAGGAGAAGGGTTATCAAACTATTCAGAGTTTGATGGAAGAACCACAATGTGGGAAAATTTACTTGAGAGTTAGAAAGTGTAATGCTAAGAGAGTATCCCTATTCATTTTCTATCTGATTCCGGGACGGAATCCTTTTAAGGAGGGGAGACTGTAATAACCCCAATTTTTGGAAAAATTTTGAAACCCTTATAAATAGTGTTTTTGCTGAATGAGAAAACTTTTCATGCCACACTAGGTAGGGGTTCTTTTATGGATATTCTGAGATTTTATTGGCACTCTATATGACATATAAGTGTATGTAAAGATCGTCAGAATCCAATTCCGAACACTTTGTTTTTTCCCGGAAATCCACTAGATACGGAAAGAATTGAGTATAAGGTAACAGGATAAAAAGGATTTAAATTAAAGGATTATAAGAGAGGATCATAAAAGGAATATAATGTATTGGGAAAGGTTAAGGAAACCCAAGTAATAAGATCCCGGGTATGATCCCTCAAACGATAAACGAAAACGAAAGTTAAGCGAACCGTATAACAGATCAACAGTCATTAGGCAAATAATTAGGAAGATAATCAAGGAGGTTAGGGATGATGAGGTCATCCAACCAATAAGAAGAGGGCAAGTAAGGAATGATGACATCATAAGCATGACATAAGCATGACATAAGGGGAAGGAGATGTGGTTGATTTAAAACCACACAAAGTCAAGGTTAGAAAGGTAATTACCCAAAAACAAAACAAAAACAACCAAGCTAGCCAAAACAAATCAAAGCAAACACAAAATTATTTCATTCCTTCAACATTGCTCTCGGCTTTTTCTTCTTTTCAAAGGAAGAAAAATCAAAAATCAAGTTCCAAGCATTGTTAAATCACAAGGTAATTATCTAAGGTTCCTTGTACATAGATATGGATATCCTATAAGTTTAAGCTTCTAATTCCTTCACAATCTCTTCCAATAAATTAAGGAAGAAGATGGTGAATAGTAACCTTCAAGAAATAACTTTGGTTTTCTTGATTTTTTATGAAAGTTCAAGGTAGCTTAAGCATAGATCAAGGCTTCCATGGGCATTCCAAGGATCTTTCATTGATTAAAAGCTTCAAGGAAGGTATAACATCTCCAAACCCTAGCTTTACTTTGTATATTAGGATGATTTTGATAGTTATGGTAAAGAGTAGCTTGAAGCTTGTTTGTTTAGAGTTTGGGTTGGAGTGGTAGTGGTATGAATGTTGAATCTTGTTGATTTGTTAAAAGAATTAAGTATAGTTTAAGTTCATGATGAGAATGACATAAATTGGAAGAACTTGAGGTGTTGGGACTGTTGTAGTGTGTTTTGGATGGATTTTGGTTGTATGAATGAATTGGGATTGATTGGTGATTGATTTGGATTGGTTTAAATTTGGGAAATCGCGTAAACATAGTCGTCGTAATGTCCGATTTACTTTAGACTGCTTTTGTTCATAACATTAGGACCCGAGAACTCCCTGATAGGTTTTGACTTCCATTTTAGATAGTTCATGTTACGAGCTTCGTTTTGATATGTGGTTCGTTTGATTCCGATATACGGTTTAGGAGAAACGGCCGTTTTAAGTAACGACGTTTCGCGAACGAATCATTACCCCTCGCCTTACTTTAAAACATAGGTTAAAGACCTTAAAGGACTAATTGAAGTATGAAACAATTATGTAAAGTGGATTAGGCAGTTGGTAAGGTACTCGTGAAAGAATCGCCTTAAAACCCTTAATGGTTAATTTATTAAAAATGGCGGAGCCGAGGGTACTCGAGCGACTTAAGTAAATCATTAAGCGCGAAAGCGAACATTAGGACTCTAAATGGTTAAAGTCTAGTTTCTTAAGCGACCGGGGTCTAATTCCGACTTATGTTGTTGTTCATAGGTTATCGGACCCACTCTAAGCTTCAGTCTATCCGGGAGCACTCAGGCAAGTTTTCTACCCGTATAACTGTTGTTGTGATGTATATGTGTATATGCATGATCTTGCGATAAATGCATATTTGTTATTAGCAAATTCTTGCGATATATTGTAGCATGCCTGTTTCATATTCTTGATTTATATATCCGTTGGTTCAATGCTTAGAGTTGCATAATACCTATGCTAGAGATAAGCGGTATTTGAGTATACCCTTAGTATAGGGGATCAAAAGGTGAACTTTTCTAAAACCGGGAGGCGAGGCTCCCGAGTATAATATATATTTATATATATATATATATTGATATAGTTTTTAAAACTATTAATCGAATAAGGTTTATTCGATAACTTTATTTTATTTATTGAATATTATTTGAATATTCATTTGAGGATCTATGACTCCGATTATTTGCTGAGATATATACTTTATTTTATTAAAGAATAAGGTGTCGATAATCAAACTTATTTTTTATTATTCAAATAAAGATAGTACTTTCGTATAAGTATATCTTTAGTTATCTAATACTCATTTCAAGTATAAGTCTTACAACTTCTACTTCAATTATTCGTATAAAGATTATTCTTTATGGGAATATTATTTAAATAATAATATTCAGATATTTTCTAATATATTGGGACTGATTTACTTTATTAAATCAGTATTATTCCAAACACTCTTTAAAGTGTTTTCAAGTCTTAAAAATGATTTTTAAAAGTTAGAGCGGACCCCAAAACTCATTTTTATATTTAAGATCTTCTTTTTAAAGGGGATTTAAATACTCGCTCAAAACCTGAGGGATCCGGCTCTGTGGTGTATTTTATATTCGCAAGAAGGTTGCTGTTTTGATAAATGAATTGATTACTTACCCAACGTTCGGGAAGTAAGTCCATCTAATTGAGTCAGCATAAGCGACAGGCCGGGGTACGGTCTATCAAAGTGTAAGTGGCTGGGTGGCAGTCCATCAACGCGTAAGAGGCCGGGTGGCGGTCCAGCACAAGGTCCTTATGTGGCCAGGGTGATGACCGGTGGGGGATTCATCCATCTACTAGTAGAAAAGGTTACTTATTGGTATCTTTGCCTGATCAGCAAGATATCGGGTTTATGCCAAAATTCTTTTCTTTCCAAAATTCATTGGATATTGCAACTCTGTTCATACTTTACATGACAGAGGTTTTCAGGAAATGTATGAGATATATATATATATATATGGATATATATATATATGTATATATCGGGACTTAATGAACTATCTCGTAACTTCATTTCATTCAATAATATTTCAAAGATTGAATCTATTCAAGTCTTATCTTGTATTCTCATCTATGTGATGAACTTTTAAAACTAATTATAACTTGAACGGTGGTAGTTCAAGTAGTATTCGGAAAGATATAAGTATATTGGAGTATCTTGTAACTTCATCTTTTAAACTTATATCTAGTAAATGATTATCTTGTGCATGTCAAAGATTTTCGGAAAAATGTTGAGACAAGGTTAGATATATGAGATCACCTTGCAACGATATTTTATACAGTTATAAACGGGAACTCTGTGTTTATTATGCATGGAAGAGGACTTCCAAGATTTTGAAAAGTATATGTATATATATACTGAATTATTTTGCGACTTGGTCGCGTTAAGATATCAGCTTGGTTCATTTCTTCTTAACCAAGACTTTCATGAGTACTATGAGAATGCTCATATATTGTTAATTATTATACATATTATTTTGGTGGGCTTGTTGCTCACCCTTGCTTTCTTCTTTCATCACACAACATCAGATAGACAAGATGAATAGGATCAAGCTCCCAATTTGCGAGCGGATAGGAAACGTTCCGCAGTTTCCTATAGGCGTTGATGCCATTGTAGCTGAGGTAGGATCTACCAATAGGCTAGGCTTTCAACTTTTGATGTACGAGACTTATGTATATTTATGAATTGTAATAATGGCAAGGAAAATGTAAATTTATTCAGAAACCCTTTTAAGGTGTAATGGCAAATAATTGTGGAATAAAATGATTCGTGTTACTTTTGGATATTCATCTCTGAGACTATAACTTGTGGTGTGTGTGTTTATTGTGGGGTCACAGTACAGAGTAGTTGATTGTTTATTAAGATTGGGTGTTATTAAGGGAAATGGAACTCGTGACAACCCGGATCCCCGACCCCGGATTTGGGGGTGTTACAATAAAGATGTTGATATTCGGACTTATAGAGGTATGATTGGAAGCTTATTATATCTTATAGCCTCTAGACCTGATATTATATATAGTGTTTGTGTTTGTACAAGCTAAAGAATCACATTTGAATGTTGTTAAGAGAATTTTCAAATGTTTGAGTGGAACTATTACTCTTAGTTTATTTTATCCTATCACAAATGCATTTGATCTTATTGGGTATAGTGATGCAGATTATGCAGGTTGTCAAACTGATAGAAAAAGTACAAGTGGTGTTTGTGCTTATTTAGGACAAAATTTGGTTTCTTGGTTAAGCAAAAAGCAAACGTCTATTGCATTATCTATAGCTGAAGGAGAATATTTAGCATCTGGTAGTTGTTGTTCGCCCCTCCTTCTAGCGCCAATGATAACTCTATTTCTTCCCCAGTCTTCCCCTCTCTCACTCGAGCTCGAGCCCAGTCCACATGGCAGGTGATGTAGGAAAAGAAGAGAGCAAACCGAAAAGAACTTGAGAAAATGAAGGAGTCGTGGCGTGAATTAACACTGCCCTAAAGTTGAATTTGCCCCGCTACGTACACATGGCCTCTTGGCATTCAACCTCCAAGGTTACACGACTTCTATTTCTTTGGTGTAGTACAACGAAATTGATTGAAAACACTCTTGATCATTGCCCAAAAATATACTTATATCTATATGAGAGGAAAATTGTTTTGTGTGTGCAAACATGAGGGGGAGACCTCCTTTTATAAGAGCTCAAACTTGTAACTCCAAGAATGGCCAAAAGACACCATTAATACAAGGAGGTAAAAAGGCTCCAAAGTGAAAAGTCACAAACTGAAAAGTCTTGAAGATTTTTCTAGAAGTCTTGAAGATTTTTCTAGATTTTTCTTTTAAAGCAAACTATAGAAATAATATTTATATTAATATTAATTCTAACATTCCCCCACATGCTGCAAAAGAAAAATAATTTAAGTAATTTAATGGGCAATGGATAGTCGGTTTCTTAAGCACCAATGTCTTGTGGACTTGAATTGATACCGGTGCATACAAACATGCCTCAAAACCATGTGAGGTAGAAAAATCCTTGAACCTCTCACGGAAGTTAGTGAAAACATATTTGCGCACTTTAACCTTTCTCAAATCAAGAAGTGATTTCGCAAATTATATTTTTATATAAGTGCCCCCACATTGTACCTGGATTTTCGTGAACGCTCTAGAGGTCCTTCGCCAAAGGACTCTCATAAGGGGTTGGGCAATAGCCCCACATTCACATAGGTAAGTTCATCAAGTTTGTATTGTCGCAAACCACCTCTTACGAGACTATGAACTTATTAAGAGCATTAGCTCATCCTAACACATGTGACAATAATAAAAATACTACATCACTTTATTAATAGGAATGGTAGTAGTATATAAACATGAGTTCTTTTATGATTTCGTTTGACCCATTGAACTTAAACAAGTTTAAGATGGGTGTCCATCACAATTCACTCCACAATAGGCTTTAAACCCATTCCTTGTGCTGACTCCAACACTAATTTTCTACAAAGGCCTTTGGTGAGAGGATCTGCAATATTCCTCTCTGATTTTACATACTCGAGTGATATCACATTATTTCTGATCAGACTTCGAATTATAGCATGCCTCAAGCGAATATGTCTTTTCTTCCCATTGTAGAGTTGATTATTCGCTAGTCCCATTGCAGCTTGTGAGTCACAATGCATTGAAACTGATGGAGCTGGCTTCCCCCACAAAGGAATATCAGCAAGTAAACATCTTAGCCATTCAGCTTCTTGACCAGCCAACTCCAACGCAATAAACTCAGATTCTTGTGTGGATTTAGCATGACAAGTTTGTTTTGAAGATTTCCAAGATATAGCAGCTCCAGCAAGAGTGAATACATAACCACTAGTAGATTGAATCTCATCATTATCCGACACCCAATTTGCATCACAATATCCTTCCAAAACATGAGGACTTCTTTGATAATGCAAACCCCAATTTATAGTACCCTTTAAATACTTCAACAATCTAATCAAAGCACCCCAATGATCACGATTAGGATTGTGAGTGTATCTACTCAGTCTACTAACAGCATATGCTATATCAGGCCTGGTATGATTCATCAAAAACACTACACTTCCAATTATCTTGGCATACTCTTCTTGGGAAACACTATGACCTTTATTCTTTTTCAAATGAATACTAGGATCATATGGTGTCTTCACAGGGGTACAATCAAATTGATTAAATTTCTTTAAAATTTTCTCAACATAATGAGACTGGTTTAACGACAACCCATATGAATTCCTAGTAATTTTTATGCCAAGAATCACATCTGCCTCTCCTAAATCCTTCATATCAAAACAGGAACTTAGGAAGGCCTTGCTAGTATTTACCACATCAATATTGGTACCAAAAATTAACATATCATCAACATATAGACATATGATCACACAACCAAATTGATCAAATTTAGAATAAACACATGCATCAGAATCATTTACTTGGAAGCCATCAGAGATGATAGTTTGATGAAATTTTTCATACCAGCCTTTCGGAGCTTGTCTGAGGCCATACAATGATCTTATAAGCCGACATACCTTGTCTTCATATCCCGGGACAACACATCCTTCTGGTTGCTTCATGTATATCTCCTCATTTAAATCTCCATTTAAAAAGGCAGTCTTCACGTCCATTTGATGCACAATGAGATTATGAATAGATGCAAGAGCTATTAAGGCTCTAATGGTGGAAATATTTGCTACGGGAGAGTAAGTATCAAAGAAATCAACACCTTTCTTTTGTCGATGTCCACCAACCACTAACCTGGCTTTGTATTTTTCAATTGATCCATCAGATTTATATTTCTTTTTAAAAATCCACATGCTTCCCAGTGCTTTACAACCTCGAGGAAGATCACATAAAACCCAAGTATTATTATTCATAATGGACTCAATTTCACTATTAATAGCCTCTCGCCAAAAATTAGAATCAATTGATCTCATAGCCTCCTCATAGGTTTTAGGGTCTTCTTCAAGAATGAAAACATTTATCTCCTGCTCACCTACAAACTCTTTTTCAGTCAAAAAAGTAGTTAGAAAATCAGGTCCAAAGCTAGTCTCGACTCTAGCTCTTTTACTCCTTCTAGGCTCATGATTTGCATCGGTAGATGTAATATTATGATGTGACACTGATGAAGAAGATCCAGATGCTAAACATGATTGCACATTAGCTTTCATAGGAAAAATATGCTCAAAAAATTCAACGTCTCTTGACTCTTTAAATGGACCAAAACCATATGCATCTTTAAGAATAAGTCTATATGCACCACCATTAAAACCAACAAAAATACCATCAACAGTCTTGGGACCAATTTTACTTCTTTGAAAATCTGGGAGCCCAATTTTTCCCAAACACCCCCACACTTTAAGGTAACTCAAGTTGGGCGCGAAACCCTTCCATAATTCATAAGGAGTTTTATCAGATTTTTTATGCGGCACACGATTAAGCACATAGCAAGCATATAAAATAGCTTCACCCCACATATTAGAAGGCATTCCTGAACTGATAAGCATAGCATTCATCATATCTTAAAGAGTTCTATTTTTTCGTTCAGCTACCCCATTTTGTTCAGGCGTATATGGTGCTGTAACCTCGTGAATAATCCCATTAAGTTCACAGAATTTCTTTAGAGTTGCTCCATCATATTCACCACCCCTATCTGTTCTTAACCTTTTAATATTTTTATTCAATTGTTTCTCAACTTCAGCCTTATATATAAGAAATTTTTCTTCGGCCTCATCTTTCGAACTCAACAAGTAGAGCTTGGTGAATCGTGAAAAGTCATCCACAAAAGTAATATAATAACGTTTACCTCCTCTACTCATAGTGTTCTTAAAGTCACCTAAATCACTGTGAATTAATTCAAGCAATGTCGAAGACCGGTTTCCGATTTTATTAAAGGCCTTTTTAGGGTGCTTTGCTTCAACACATACTTCACATTTATCAAAAGATGTATTGCTGAATTCAGGGATTAGCCTAAGTTGTTTAAGCCTTTTCACAGAAGCAACATTTACGTGACCCAGTCTAGCATGCCATAAGGTAACAGATTCAGCAATATAAGCAGAAGCAGTAGCAATTTTATTATCAGTCAAAATATCAAGTACAAACAGCCCACCATTACAAAAGCCTTTGCCCACAAAATCACCATTTTTAGTAAGAACAAGTTTATCAGATTCAAAGGTTAATTTAATACTAGCTTTGTTCAATAAGGCTCCAGAAATCAGGTTTCTACGAATATCAGGGACATGCAAAACATTATGCAAAGCAATAGTTTTTCCAGAAGTAAGTTTAAGAGAAACCTTTCCCTTTCCAAGTATACTCACAGTGCTTGAGTTGCCCATGAAGACACATTCTCCATCAGATGCTTTATCATAGTCCTGGAACATATCCTTATTTGAACAAATATGACGAGTTGCACCGGTATCCACCACCCATCCAGAAATATTGCTCACCAAATTTACTTCAGATACAACAGCAGCTATGATTTCTTCAGTGAGATTGGCCTGAGTCTGAGATTTGTCTTCCTTTGTTTTTGAACCAGGTCCCTTTCCTTGCCTACACTCCTTTGCGGCATGCCCGAATTTTCCACAAGTGAAGCAATTTCCTTTAAACTGCCTTCTCCCTTTGAAGTTCTTAATTTTCATTTTAGTGCCATGGAACTGATTTGGACCTTTACCTTTTGGTCCTTTCGTTTGACCTGCATCTTTTGACTCAACAAGATTAGCAGTAAATGAAGAATGACCAAGTGTTGTTTCATTTGTTTGAATTCGATTTTGTTCCTCAATCTTGATGTGAGACACTAACTCTTGCAGAGTGAAGTCCTTCTGTTTGTGCTTCATAGAATGAACATATGTTTGCCAAGATGGTGGTAATTTTTCAAGAAGACAATTAGCTTGAAACATTTCACAAATTTTCATTCCTTCAGCAATAATATCAGCACATAAATATTCATACTCATGAACTTGTTGAAGAACAGGCTTATCATCAGACATACGAAAATTTAGCCAACGACTACATGCATATTTCTTAGTCCCATAATCATCAGAACCATACTTGGTTTTTAAAGCATCCCAAATTTCTTTGGCCTTTAAGGACTTGCTATAGATTAAATATAAAGCAGATGTCATATAATGCAATAACATTCCACGACAAGTCTTATTATCCTTCTCGAAATCTTTTCCAGAATTTTCAGGGGCTGAGTCTTTAGTGAGGCAATAATCTACTCCAATTTGACTCAAGAAAAACTCCATCTTATCGGACCACATTTTATAATTTTTCCCATCAAAAGGGTCTAATTTAGACATATCAGGAATAAAAGTATTGGAATTCATGGTGGCAGATAAGATATATGCTAACACAAAATTCAACTTTAGTATGTAGGAAAAGAAGAGAGCAAACCGAAAAGAACTTGAGAGAATGAAGGAGTCGTGGCGTGAATTAACACTGCCCTAAAGTTGAATTTGCCCCGCTACGTACACACGGCCTCTTGGCATTCAACCTCCAAGGTTACACGACTTCTATTTCTTTGGTGTAGTACAACGAAATAGATTGAAAACACTCTTGATCATTGCCCAAAAATATACTTATATCTATATGAGAGGAAAATTGTTTTGTGTGTGCAAACATGAGGGGGAGACCTCCTTTTATAAGAGCTCAAACTTGTAACTCCAAGAATGGCCAAAAGACACCATTAATACAAGGAGGTAAAAAGGCTCCAAAGTGAAAAGTCACAAACTGAAAAGTCTTGAAGATTTTTCTAGAAGTCTTGAAGATTTTTCTAGATTTTTCTTTTAAAGCAAACTATAGAAATAATATTTATATTAATATTAATTCTAACAGGTGACGCGTGGTTAAGCTGTTATATGGGGCTTCTGCAAAATAAAACCAGAGGGGGGGCTGTGTCCCGCGGAAACTCGGGTGTGAGAATAAGAATGAGGTTTCTTGAAGAAGAAGAAGAAGAAAATGGAAGAAGAAAATGGAAGAGGGAGCTATTCAAAAATATATGTATAGTGGTGTGTGTATAGGTGTGTAGCAGACAATATTATCCAACTCTAAAAGCCTTTTCTTGGGTCCTTTTATAGGCTCCCATATTTAGGGTTTTAGGAGTTTGTACCTCTTCATCCTAGCCCTTGATGATTCTTGGTTGGTGAGTGATTGGATGGTTCAGATGGACCGTGGGACCCGACTGTCCTTTTGCAATTGGGGTGTCCTGAGATTCATACACATGGACGGCTGAGATGTAGTTGTTCCATTTCTGGTAACATGAGACAGTTGACATTTCTGTCATTTTCCACGTGTTCCGTGGACCATACCGGCTTGGGTCTGGGTGTTGTCTATTTGGGCTTTTATATCATTTTATTTGGGCTTGATTATTTATGGCCTATCAAAGCTATCTGACAATTTGATAATTTTTCGGTAACACACTAAAATCCGTATTAGTTAGGCATAATAATTAATACCTATAACGCCGTAGGTGTGGGTGTATGTGTGCACTTTCACTTTAGTGTATTTCGGAAGACACAAGAGGACTCATTTTATGTTGTGCCATATGCTCAAATAATGTCGGACTTTGAAATTAGGGGGATGTTTGGGCCGGGACAATGTGTTTTTTATGTATCATTAATTTTATGAACTAATCCAACTTATTATATTGTTGTTGTTGTGTATATACAACTATATAGATATTGTTGTTGTTGTTGTTGCGGTAACACACTAAAATCCGTATTGGTTAGGCATAATAATTAATACATATAACGCCGTAGGTGCGGGTGTAGGTGTGCACTTTCGCTTTAGTGTATTTCGGAAGACACCAGAGGACTCATTTTATGTTGTGCCATATGCTCAAATAAAGTCGGACTTTGAAATTAGGGGGATGTTTGGGCCGGGGCAATGTGTTTTTTTATATATCATTAATTTTATGAACGAATCCGACTTATTATATTGTTGTTGTTGTGTATATACAACTATATAGATATTGTTGTTGTTGTTGTTGTATTATGGTTGTTGTTGTTGTTGTTGTTGTTGTGTATATACAACTATAATAGATAAGAGCCTTAAAATAAGCGTCTAAGACTTCATTTCAAATGTTAACAGCTCAAAGGTACGGATGGAGTATTTGTTTGTGTGTCTGGATTTGATGAACTAATAGACTTGTTATCGTTGTTGAAATATAGGTTTATGTGAGTGAGTGGTTTGATATATTGAACGTAAGGGGTGGGTTTGCTTATGTGCTTGTCAAATCTGCTACGAGGGAGCCTGAAAAGGTGGTCTCCAAGTCCATTTGACGATGCTCGTATTTATATGTATATTTGTCCACGTTATTATCTGTAATCAATGAACATGTTAGAGCTTTATTTTAACTAATCTGTCTTATGTTGAACAACATATGTATAATATGTGTTGGAAATTAATCTAACTTGTTTTATTTGTTTTATTTGTTTTATTTATTTATGTTTTGTGTTTTTTGAATAATGGTTGTTACTAGGCCGTGCTATTAGCTTTAGACTAAGTCTTCCAGTGTTTTTAGGAGAGTCATGGGACGATAGGGGTGTTAGAGACTTTCCAGGAGATAGTTGCATGGTTATAGCCACCTTAGTTAGATTATTTCCTTATATATGTATGTACTCAGTTCAATTTTAGTAAGAGAATAACACAAATCATTCTAGTACTTACAAACTTTGAGTATTAGGTCATTCTGTGTGTGCATAAATAGTTTATATAAGTCTTTATTATCTTCATTTGGTATCAGAGCTCCCCAGGTTCGAAGGTCATGTTTATGTCAAAGTATCAACCACGACACACATCAAAATCCATGGAGACACCAAGAACAAAGGAAGGTGTTGTGGCTGTGAACTACCCTATGCTAACCAAGAGCAACTACACTGCCTGGTCCCTAAAAATGAAGGTCTTCATGAAGGAACAAGGTGTTTGGGATGCTATTGAATAGAAAGAACCCAGGGCTGCAGTAGATGAAAGGACTGTGCAGATGGCTCTTACAGCCATTTATCAAGGTGTGCCTGAGGATGTGTTGTTGGCCATTGTAGAAAAGGAAACAACAAAGGAGGTTTGGGAGGCAATCAAGACAATATGTATGGGGGTGGAACAAGTACAGGAGGCTAGGGTGCAGACATTAAAGGGGATGAAAGACTCAGAGAAGATAGAAGATTTCTGCTTGAAACTAAGTGGCATTGTGACTAACATTCAAGTTCTTGGAGAGGCTATGGAAGAATCCAGTGTTGTAAGGAAGATTCTACGAGCTGTGACTGATAAGTTCCTCCAAATAGCTTCAAACATTTAACAATTTGGAGATGTTAAAGTCATGACAGTTGAAGAACTGGTGGGACGTCTCAAGGCCCATGAAGAAAAAATTAAAGGTAGGAGTGAGCATATTGAGCAACAACAGCTTCTCTTAGCTCAGAAATGGAAGGGCAGACTGAACAAGAGCAAGATAAAATGTTTCAATTATAACATTTATGGTCACTTCGCCTCAGAGTGTGACAAACCTCGACGAAAGAAATAACAATGTCAAGAAGCAAATCTAGCACAGCTTCATGACAACGAACCGGCATTGCTGTAGAGGCCATATGAGCCAACAAAGTCAAGCCATACGGGCTTGTGAATAATAGCCATAAGGGTTATGAAATGGATGCCATATGGGCAGGAAATAAATTGCCAGACGGGCAAACAAGGAAGCCAAAAGGAGCTGTGATCAGTGGTGCCATAAGGGCACAGAAAGGCCACATGGGCTGGATCAATGTATTTGCCATACGGGCATGAAGAAGCTGTTTCAGTTCAAGGAATGCCATACGGGTTATGTTAATAATCTGCAGAAACAAGTTTAGATTAAGGGGGAGATTGTTGGAAATTAATCTAACTTGTTTTATTTGTTTTAGTTGTTTTATTTATTTATGTTTTGTGTTTTTTAAATAATGGCTCTTGTTAAGCCGTGCTATTAGCTTTAGACTAAGTCTTCCAGTGTTTTTAGGAGAGTCATGGGACGATAGGGGTGTTAGAGACTTTTCAGGAGATAGTTGCATGGTTATAGCCACCTTAGATTATTTCCTTATACATATGTAAGTACTCAGTTCAATCTTAGTAAGAGAATAACACAAATCATTCTGGTACTTACAAACTTTGAGTATTAGGTCATTCTGTGTGTGCATAAATAGTTTATATAAGTCTTTATTCTCTTCAATATGTTGAACAGCATATGTACTGTTTAGTTCAGTTCAGTTGATGCATTACTTTTTAATTTGGAATATAGTAGTTTACCTTGTTTTTCAGACCTTATCTGATTTCAGATTGAGATTGATACTACCTTGATGCTTTAATTATCCGGGGAGTATTGTTGTTAATCTACATTGTAATGTAAAGAATTTAAGTGACAAGTGGTAAATCTTTTTTCAGTTATCAGTTAAGATAAATTATATTGTCATTGGATATCAACGTATGGGTGTTTGCATCAAGCATCCTGAATTCCTGATGATTATGAGCCGATTACAAAGATGTACGAGTACGACTAGTACAAGCAAAAGATTATGATTTAGTTTTCTGGGTTTTAATGATGAGACTGGCGTTTATTATGGTTGAGGTTTATATACGGTTGATGGTTAATTTGTTAAAACTTCATGTTAAGTATCATAGATTTAACAATAATGGTTCCTACTTAGGGCAGGTGGATAGTCTCACTGTTACTAGAATGCAGAATGCTAATGCAGAAAATGTGTTTGAATGTTAGAATTGATAGGAAGTTAACCTGAAAAAGGGAGAACCGGTAGATAAGTTAAGGCTTTGAACCTCTGTAACCTGAAAGATTATACAAAAATAAAAAGCAGACCCCGATATGCCAGGTGTATGGTGCTATTCCAGTAAAATATTAATTTAATATAAAATATAATAATATTAATAATCCTAATGCTAGATAACAATATTGATATATATTTGGAGTCTATTAACTAGAAGCCGAGAATAAAAACTGAGAATATAATTTTTTTTTTATAAATTCGGGCTACATTAGTTAGAAAATAAAATATGGTAGATAACTTTAGTGAGGTTATATAATAGGGGGCTCCATTTATTTATTTTCACATTTTAATTTTCAATTTTCATCCTAATCTCTGTTTTACTTCTAAATAACTACATAATAATTAAATAAGATATTAATAACCTTTATTAATAAGCGAAATCTCTTTTTAATGATACTTTTGTTTCACTTATTTTTTGGTTCCACCACCTTTTGGTTTCATATTTTATGATTCATGTTATAATTCTAAGTGTATTATTTTTATTTTTTTGATTTATATATGACTTATAATTCTATTTGTATTATTTTTACCCGTTTTTTGAATTTTATAAGCCATGCTTTTTTATTTTTATAGATTTGAATCCTATTTTTAATTTTAAGTTTTATAAGGGAAACCTCTTTGTAAGTAATTATTTGATTTTACTTATTTTTTGGTTTCACCCTTTATGATTCATGTTAAACTCTAGTATTATTTTATCGTTTTTGATTTCTATATGACTTATAATTCTATATGTATTATTTTTACCCGTTTTTTTGAATTTTATAAGACATGTTATTCCCAAGGAACTAACAATGAGATTTACAAAAGGGGGGTTGAATGTAAATCTCAAAACTTTTTCAAGTTTTGAGCAGTTTCAAAATCTAAGTGTATGATGAACAGATGTGTGTGAATTGCTTTGAGCAGGTGCAGACAGATGTATATTCAAGACACAAATGTAAAGAACAAAAAGGCTTTAAAAAATTTTTTGGTGGATTTGTTGTTCCATCAGAGATGTGTATTTAAGAAAATCTGTGATACAAAGAATTGTTCACAGTTGCTTCCTAGTACAAACTAGATGATTTTCTCTCTATGTTTTTCTAAATAGCTCTGAAAAATTCACACCTAATTACTAGCTGCAACTTGGTTTATATATCACCAAGTTTACAAGTGAAGACAAAGATAAAATACAATTATAAAATAGTTCTTCATATTTTTCTTCTTCATTTCTCTATCCAATGCAATCTAAGATAATCTGTGAATCTTTGAATACTTCCTTATTTGCACCAGAATAGAAATGCTGCTTTTTCTTGATTCCTCCAAGTGGCTACCACATTCCACTTATCTCTGTCAACCCATATGCCTCTGTCAGCTTATAAATTATCACTATCAACTGCTATGAAACTGAGCATCCGTTGAAGCTTTCATTCGTTGATGCTTTAGTGATATTCGTTGATGCTTTAACAGTTGAAGCTTTATCCGTTGATGCACTCATCCGTTGATGGATGTTATCCGTTGAAGCTTTAGAGACATCCATTGAAACTTTGTTTCTCATCCGTTGAAGGCCTTTAATCTATCAGTTGATACTACTTCATTTATACAAAATTACAAGGCATAAAATATTTACAATTAGCCCTCCTATTTGCATATCCACTAGTAGTCAACATGACTTATAATTTCCCATAACTTCTAAGAATTATAACTTAAATACAGAGACTGAAATATGCTACAATACTAAACTTATTTCTAAGTAAAGCTACTCCATCAACGGATAGCCAAGATGGTCTTATCCGTTGAGGCTACAAACACTAGATTTCTACTTAAGTGTTTTGTTTAACTTATCATCAAACTAATACATATATTCCTAACAATCTCCCCCTATTTATGTCTACTAGAATTGTACGCATAAATTCAGGATTAACTTGATGATAACAAAACACTTAACAGATATATGAGTTGAAAGCAAGTAAAAATTCAAAAGTGCTGCAAAAGTGTATGTACTGAGATAAAATTGAAGATTTACAGTGTTTTCAAGGGTGCTCCTTTAGTCTGAGCAAATCATTTTCTTTTCCTTTGTTCCCTTGTTTTCTTCCCTAGCCTCCTGTCATTTTCCTCTACTTGGAGTTGGAGTTGTCTGTAGAATTTAGCTTCATCTTTTTCACTGATATCCAACTTAGATTGCATGTCCTTGAGAGTTTCATTACTGGAAATTTTAAGCTGGTCTTCAAGTCTGAAAAATCTTCTGACTCCTTTATTGTCTCTGAACTCCATCAACCAATGAGGTGATTTATGAATTGTAATTCCATGCTCTGGGATGAGTAATGTAATAGGCAAGGAATTTGACTCCCACCAATTCTTCCTTATGCTGGCAATCTTGTTGAGAATCTCAGTTTTGGCAGTCCTGGTAAAGCCAGTATCCCTTTTGATAGCTGAGTAGACTCTAATCAAGGTAGAATAGACCTCACTTAGAATTATTTGAAGAGGCCAAGTCCTTTCCACACTTCCTTTATACTTGAACACTAGCCTTTCTGGTAGCTGTCTATAGGCATTTATTCCCCTTACTTCCTCCAGCTCATCCAGGAAGAGTTCAATATCTGTATATTCTTTTATGTCATAAATGTGAACATAATCATCCTTTGAGGCTTGTGGCTTAGGCTTAGGTTTATGTTTCTGAGTGAATTTACTTGAGGTTAGAGGAGGTGTTGATTTGGATTTTCTTTTCAGTTTCTTTGGTGGTGGAGAAATAGTTAAGAAGGTAGGCAATATTATGGTGTCTCAATCAATAGGTTCCTCTTTAAGGATGATTGTTTCACCATGGATATTTATACTGGGATCAGACACAACAGGTTCAGGAATAGAAGGTAGTGGTTTAGATTTTGATTGGGTTTCCTCAATGTCATCTCCACTCTTCCTTTTTGCCTTGACCTTCTTTCTGTTCCCTTTCTGCCATTCCTTTCTTTCCTCACTTCTTTCCTCCACACTCTCACCAACCATATTCCCCATATCTACATTTATGCTTTCAGTCTTGTTTCTTTCACTCTTGTCTTCAATCTTCTTCTTTTCTTCAATTTGACTTGACTTTAGCTATTTTTCAAGCTTTGCTTGTGCTCTTTTGTCAGCCTTCAGCTTTTTAGCTTCTTCCTTTAACCTCATGGTTCTTCCCTCTTGGCTATTGAGAATTTGGGATGTCCTTGCATCACACAGATGCTCTTTCCCTCTCTATAGATGATAGCCATATTCATTCTTTCCACTGCATCCTTGGTCTCTTTGTGCTTTATGATGTTACCACCCAAAACTTTGTCTTCATCAGGCTTTGGAAGAGGAAAATCCACTTCTTTTAGTTGAGCAAAGCTTAGAGGGTTCTTTGTAGAGTCCTTGTTGAATCTAGTGGTTGGCTTGATTACCATGGATTTCAGGTTCCTTAAAGAAGTTTCTCCAACCTTATTCCTCCTTACTGGCTTGTGCTCCATAATGATTGACTCAACTTTTATGTTATGTTTCACAGATAAGGATTTTGTAGTTGTAGAGCCAAACACTTGTTGCATCCTTTCATCAATTTTTCTCCTTTGCTCTTTCACCTTCATCTCAGTTGCTGCTAGCTGTATTAGATCAATTCCATCAATCTTTCCTTTGATTTGAAGTGTTGGAGAAGTAGTGATGGCAGGAACTAGCACTTTGGATATTTGAATGTGTGTAGATGGCTCCCCTTCCCTTTCCCCTTTATTCTCCCCCTTTTGTTATCATCAAGGAGAGGGGTCAAGCCCTGTGCTTTAGCCAGTTGCACTAGAAGACTAGTCTGAGACTGTTGATTGTGAAGAATGGTGACCATAGAGTTTTCAATAGCTTGAACTCTTTCCTCCAATTTGGCCATCTTCTTTTCAGCATCTGATTCTCTTCTCAGTCTCAATAATAGTTCATGCATGGTACCAAAGGGCATGATTGAATCCAGCTTCTCAGTATTGTAGGACTTCAAGTCAGCTATATCCTTCTTGAGTTCATCCACACTTAGATTATGTCTTAATTGTTGTAGCTTTATGAGATATAGAGAATTTAAGTGGGCTTGAAGAATGGACTTAGTACCAGCATTTGAAGTTTCCTGAATTGCCTTTTGGATAGCCATAACTTTTTTGACTAAGGATACATTGAAATGCCCTGGTATAGACTCCTTTGTCAATGCCCATTCAGGTAACTCTGGAATAAAACTTGGGCCTTCATCTCCCCCTAAGTTCATGCTTCCATCAAAAGAATCAGAGTCATCATCATTAGAATTTACTCCAAATTCTTCAGATGGCACCAGCTGTAGAAGGCATCATATTGACAGCAGCTTTATCCCTTTGTAGAGATTCTGAAGTATATACTAGGTTTAAAGTCTTTTCTGCCTCCTCATTGCCCTGAGTAGCCAACAGTTGATAGGCTGACACAGGATGAGTAAAAGTGTCAGCATCCAAGGAAATATTATCAATTTCAGCTCTGTAATGTTTCTGAAATTGTCTTTCCTTGTCAGCATCATCCACAATCATTGACTCACTAGCAATGGCTGGATCCACCCTTATACCTCCTGTACCTGCTTTTCTCTTAATTTCTCTCTTTTCTTGCATCAGGGGCTCCCCCTGGCTCACACTCCTCACACCCTCACCTTCACCTACTAAGGTGGTACTCCTCTCACCTTCTTTTGCCATGCTGGAAGAAATAGCATGCATATTTAGACCCTCAAGCTCTCCTTTTTCCTGGGATCAACCCAGCCTCTCACTCAAGTTTTCACTCCCTTCCCTCAACCCTAGAAGTGATTGTACAGTAACCATATCTTCTACACTTGGAGTTAATTCAGTTGTATGTATAGAGACCATCAACGGATAAGGAATATCCGTTGAAGTTGAAACTGATGTTATAAACTGATAATTGTTGTTAAGCTTATCAATTGAAGAACAACCACTTGTCAACGGATGAGGGATATCCGTTGAAGAAGGAAAAGAATTAGAAATTGAAAGTGACATAATTATTGAAACTGTGTGGATTGATTTTAATTTAGGTGACACGGATTCTTCAGCTAAGTCTAAAAGAATTGGCTGATGATCCAACAAATCATCTAAAAGATGATGATCATCAGTATTTGAGTGGGGCTCCTCCTTGAGTTGTAAAGAGGGAGAATCAGGAATTGATGTGAATATCATGTCCACATCCAGAGATGGTGATGGAGAATTTGGTGGTTGGTGTGTATCAATTTTGAGAGAATGGGGTTGTGACTCTGTGACTCCACATTTGTTGAAGTCACATCAAGCTGAATTTGTGAAGGCATAGATACAGGTGGTTGTATAGGTGTGCACCCTGTGTTGAAACTAGGGTTTTGACCTTCTTTCTTCTTGTGAAGGCTTTTACAGGTGAGTGTGAGGCTTCAGTGTCCCTCCCTATTTTGTTCTGTGTCCCTGTTGGGGACTATTTTCAATAGTTGCACCCTTTTGGGAGGATGCAACTAGGGATGAGTTTGAATCCTTTTCAACCACCACAGTCTTTTGAGAAACTATGGCTTGGCTAGCTTGGGTACCACTCACCTCTCCTACCTTATTCTGGGGGTTTTCTTGATGTTCACCCCTCCCCTCACCACTAACACCCTGTTCATTCCCCTTAGGGTTTATGGTAGTTGTTATAACTGTTGTCTTTTGAGAGACAACAAAGGTGGCTTTCTTTGACTTGGATTTTGAAACTTTAGGTTTGGTGGCCTTGGTAGGAATCTGTTGGGGCATTAACACAGATTCCATGGCCATACTTGAAGGCAAAGAAATGATGGGGTTGGAAGTAGTAGGAGTTGAAGAAGTATTTACCTCACTTACCTGAGGTGCATCCATGATTGGTAAGTATACCAATGGCACCTGACTGTTGAGGTTAATCCTTAAAAGGTCTGCAATGACCCTCTTCTCTTGTGCCCAGCATTTGGGTTTATTACTCTCATTATTTATGACCAAACCTTCAGCAACATGGTTAGCCAATAACATAAAGAATCTAGCATAATAGATGTTATAAGTTCTATTAGCCTTGTTACCTAACCTAGTACCTAATTCTAGCACAACATAGTTGCTAAAATTATATTACCTATCAGAAACTAGCATATAGAGCATATTAACAAGAGATGAAGTTATTGTATCAAAATTACTAATTTTCCCAGAGAAAACCTTGATAAAGGCATCACTGAGAAAACTTCATTCTTTTCTAAGGCCTTTTCTCTTAATACTGCCTAAACTAGTGGAATCAAGGGAATAGCCTATGGAATCTAACATGCTAGATACATGATTATCAGTGTGTGGTGTCATGACATTGTTTTCAGGTAATTTAAAACAGGATTGTATATGATCAGAGTTAATATAGTAATCCTTACCTTTGAGAGAGAAAGAGATGGTCATATCAGTGGGGTTGAACTCAGCAGTTGTCCAAATCTCCTCAACTACCTCACAGTAAATCATTGGGGCTTCCAGCATTGCATAGCTCAGTTTGCAGTTTTTGATGAAATCCATCATCTTATGATAATCTGAGTGGGCTTCATTATTTTCCACCAAAGCTACGAAATTGTTTTTCTCATAGACAAACCCAGATTGGGACATTATCTTTACTACTGGTGCCATTGTTGTGGGTAGAAGTTGCAGAGAAAAGTTGAGAGTTTTGGGAGAGAAAGAGAGTAAAAGCTTTTGAAGATTGCAAGAAAGCGTAAAGTGAAAATAAGAATTCAAAGGGACTTTTATACTTTCTCAAATTAAAACATAAAAAGAATGATTAAACAATATTTTTAAGTGAATTACAGCCGTTTGAGAATAAAAGAAAAACTGTATGTATTCTAAAAACTACCTTTAATACAAATACATACAACTGTATATATATGTATCAACGGTTAAGAAAATAGAATCAACGGCTGTGACTTGCTCAAAACGGCTGATGTGACACTTCAACGGATGAGGTAAACAGTTATCCGTTGAAGATTAACACAGTTTTATCCGTTGAAGGATAAAATTACCATAAATGTATTTGTCTTTCAATGGATAATGGACATCCGTTGATAGAACAATTTTGACTTTCAACGGATAGGGAATATCCACTGATAGAATAAACTTTACTTAAAGCCAACTTTGTTCTTGCAACAAATTCATTTCAGGCTACGAAACAAATTACAATTAGGACATGAATTTAGGAATAATTAAGCATACCTAGCTCACTTACCAATCTTGTGAATGTTGATTCATTAAGTGGCTTGGTAAATATGTCTGCAATTTGTTTTTCACTTGAAACAAAATAAAGTTCCACTGTACCATTCATCACATGTTCCCTTATGAAGTGGTACTTGATGTCAATGTGCTTGGTTCTTGAATGCTGCACTGGATTTTCAGTAATGGCAATGGCACTTGTGTTGTCACAGAATATTGGAATTTTGTCAACATTTAGCCCATAGTCAAATAGTTGATTCCTCATCCATAATATTTGTGCACAGCAACTACCAGCAGCAATGTACTCAGCCTCAGCTGTTGATGTAAAAACAGAATTTTGCTTCTTACTAAACCATAAAACAAGCTTGTTCCCTAGTAATTGACAGGTGCCAGTTGTACTTTTCCTGTCTATTTTGCAACCTGCATAATCTGCATCTGAGTATCCAATTAGATCAAAACCAGACTCTCTAGGGTACCAAATTCCTAGATTTGGAGTCCCTTTGAGATATCTGAAAATTCTTTTAATAGCAACTAAGTGAGATTCTCTGAGATCGGCTTGAAATCTAGCACAAAGACATGTAGCAAACATTATATCAGGTCTACTGGCAGTTAAATATAGAAGTGAACCAACCATGCCTCTATAGCTTGTAATGTCCACAGACTTTTCAGCCTTGTTTATTCAAGCTTAGTGGCAGTGGCCATGGAAGTTTTTGCAGATGAACATTCCATTAAGTCAAACTTCTTTAAAAGATCATAAATATATTTAGTTTGACTAATAAAAATTCCACCACTAACTTGTTTAACTTGTAAACCAGGAAAATAAGTTAGCTCTCCCATCATGCTCATTTCATATTTACTTTGCATTAACTTAGCAAACTTTTTACAAAGTTTATCATCTGTAGAACTAAATATAATATCATCTACATAAATTTGAACAAGTATTATAGAGCCATTAACATTTCTAAAGAAAAGAGTTTTGTCAACAGTACCTCTTGTGAAATAATTATCTAGGAGAAATTTTGACAAAGTCTCATACCAGGCTCTAGGTGCTTGCTTTAGTCCATAGAGTGCTTTCAACAGATAATACACATGGTCTGGAAAATTTGGATCTTCAAACCCTGGAGGTTGGCTCACATAGACTTCTTCCTCCAATTCTCCATTCAGAAATGCACTCTTGACATCCATTTGATAGACTTTGAAATTGGCATGGGCTGCATAGGGTAGAAAAATTTTGATGGCTTCAAGTCTTGCAACAGGAGCAAATATCTCATCAAAATATATTCTCTCTTATTGAGAGTAGCCTTTGACAACCAATCTAGCTTTATTCCTTATGACAATGCCATTTTCATCCATCTTGTTTCTAAATACCCATTTTGTGTCAATAGAACTCTTGTTCTTTGGCTTGGGTACCAGCTTCCATACTTTGTTCCTCTCAAATTGGTTTAGCTCCTCTTGCATTGCTAAAATCCAATCTAGATCCAATAGAGCTTCTTCCACTCTCTTAGGTTCCTCCTGTGATAGAAAACTACTGTATAGACATTCATCTTGAGTAGCCCTTCTAGTTTGTACCTTAGATGTTGCATCACCAATGATTAGTTCAAAGTGATGATTCTTGGTCCATTTCCTTTGAGGTGGTAGATTAGCTCTAGATAAGGTGGCCTCAGTGTTGTCATGATGTGAGATAGAGTGTTGATTGGTTGAAACTCCCCCTGAGTTATTGGTCCTTTGCAAGGAACTGGGAGTTCTATCAACTGATGATGTAAATTGATTATCCGTTGATGAACTATAATCAACGGATGCACCATTATGTACTTCAACGGATGATGCACTTTGTCTTTCAACGGATTCAGCATTACTTCTGTCAACGGATGCTGAGTTATGACTTTCAACTGATGCAGCATTTTGTGCATTATCCAAAGGCAAATTTTGAATCCTTTTTGAAGTGTCTTCTCCATCATTCTCATATTCACTATCATCATAATATATCTCAATATTGTCAAATTTGAGTCCTTCATGATGTCCCTCATCTGTTAGTCCATCAATATTTTTATCATCAAACACAACATGCACAGATTCCATAATAATGTTGGTTCTTAGATTGTAGACCCTATATGATTTTCCAGCAGAATAGCCAACAAATATCCCTTCATCAGCCTTTGCATAAAACTTGCCTTTATGATCAGGTTGGTTCCTTAGAATGTAGCATTTGCAACCAAAGACATGAAGGAAGTTTAAGGTTGGTTTTCTTCTCTTGAACAATTGATAGGGAGTCATGCCTTTTGCCTGATTGATTAGAGAAATATTCTGAGTGTAACATGCACAGTTAACAGCCTCAGCCCAAAAATATGTTGGGAATTTTGACTCTTCAAGCATTGTTCTTGCAGCTTCAATTAGTGATTTGTTCTTCCTTTCCACCAAACCATTTTGGTGTGGAGTCCTTGGAGCTGAGAACTCATGCATGATCCCATTTTCTTCACAGAAGAACCTCATGGTAGAATTCCTGAACTCAATTCTATTGTCACTCCTGATATTCCTTACTTTAAAATCTGGATGGTTGTTGACTTGCTTGATATGATTGATAATGATTTCACTAGCTTCATCCTTTGTTCCAAGAAAATAGGTCCATGAAAACTTTGAGAAATCATCTACAATCACTAGGCAATATCTTTTCCTTGAAATTGACAATACATTGACTGGTCCAAAAAGATCCATGTGTAGCAGTTGTAATGGTTCATCAATTGATGATTCAAGCTTCTTACTGAATGATGCTCTCTTTTGCTTTCCTTTCTGACAAGCATCACACAGTGATTCAATTAATTCCATTTCCTTTTTATTTTTCGTCCAGGCATTCTCACATAGTGATTCAATTCCTTGAACCTTGACAATTTAAGCACTAACGTCCCTAGATGTTTTCCAGGCCTTGATTACCTCTTCCTCACGTTCTAGTTGTTTAGAAAGAATTTTTACTTTCTTAATAGACTCTTCTAGTTCACTCTCAACAGATAAGCATTTGATTTTAATCTTTTCAAGCTCAATTACCTTACCCTCTAACACAGCATTCCTATCACTTAAGAACAGATTATTCTCTTTAATTCTCGTGTTCTCTTTAGCCAGTGATTTAAGGGAAACACGTAAATGATATAATTCATTGGACATATCATTTATAGCTTCATTGCATTCATTTTTAGAAAGCTGAGAGAGGTCAGTAGTGATTACCTGGTTGCTTGATGAATTAGTTTCATTTTCATCAGAATTAGCCATCAGGGCTAAGTTGACATACTCCATATCATCATCTTCATTGGCTCCATCAGCTGCCCAGTCATTTTCCTGAGTTAGAAAAGCCCTTTCCTTTTGTTTGAGCAATTCGAAATATTTCTTTTTGTAATCCACTTGCTCAAATTTCTTCTTTTCAGAGGTTAGCTTTCTGCACTCACTTGCAAAGTGTCCACTTGTGCCACAGTTATAACACTTGAACTTAGACTTGTCCACCATGTTCTTGTTTGGCTTAGTGGCTCTAGTGTTTTTCTTGAATTTCATCTTTGCAAACCTTCTGGACAGAAAAGCCAGATGTTCATCAATATCATCAGAGTCATCTTGACTGGAATTGTCTTCAACCTCAGCTGCTTGCTCCTTTCCCTTGCTTGATTCTGATTTGCTTGTGCCAATTTTAAGACTTGGCATTGTCTTTTCTTCATTCCTGGCTTCAGTTCTCTCATTTTCAGCTACAAGTGCAACTGATCCACATTTTCTCTTTCCCTTCTCCAACAACTCATCTTGCTCCATCTCAAGTTCATAGGTCTTCAAAATTCCATATAATCTTTCAAGTGTGAAGTCCTTATAATCTTGAGAATTCCTTAGTGAAACAGTCATAGGCTTCCATTCCTTTGGTAGAGACCTCAGAAATTTTAAGTTGGAATCCTTGACTTGGTACACTCTGCCATACAGCTTCAATCCATTCAACAGTTTCTGAAATCTATTGAAGGTATCATTCAATGATTCTCTTTCTTCAGAATGAAAATATTCATATTGTTGAATGAGAAGCTACATTTTGTTTTCTCTAACTTGTTCAGTACCTTCACAGATAAGTTGTACAGTATCCCAAATTTTCTTAGCAGTTTGGTTGTTAATGACATTACCAAACATATCTTTGTCTAGGCCATTAAACAGAATATTCATGGCCTTCTTGTCCTTGTGAACCTCTTCAATATCTTCATCAGTCCATTCTGCTTTTGGCTTGGGAATAGACTGTCCAATAGCAATTGTGGCAGTGGCAGTTGTGGCCACTTTGTGAGGGATGTGAGGACCATTCTCAATGCAGTTTATGTAGCTTTTATCTTGAGAGAGAAGATGTAGATGCATCTTCACTTTCCAGTGATGATAATTATCTCTTTCCAGGATTGGAATCTTCACTCCAATATCCTTCTTACTCATGATGTTAGTAGAATAGATCTTTAAACTCTTTGTATGTCAAGAGCTTGCTCTGATACCAATTGTTATTGCCAAGGAACTAACAATGAGATTTACAAAAGGGGGGTTGAATGTAAATCTCAAAACTTTTTCAAGTTTTGAGCAGTTTCAAAAGCTAAGTGTATGATGAACAGATGTGTGTGAATTGCTTTGAGCAGGTGCAGACAGATGTATATTCAAGACACAAATGTAAAGAACACAAAGGCTTTAAAAACTTTTCTGGTGGATTTGTTGTTCCACCAGAGATGTGTATTTCAGAAAATCTGTGATACAAAGAATTGTTCACAGCTGCTTCCTAGTACAAACTAGATGATTTTCTCTTTATATTTTTCTAAACAGCTCTGGAAAATTCACACCTAATTACTAGCTGCAACTTGGTTTATATATCACCAAGTTTACAAGTGAAGACAAAGATAAAATACAATTATAAAATAGTTCTTCACATGTTTCTTCTTCATTTCTCTATCCAATGCAATCTAAGATAATCTGTGAATCTTTGAATACTTCCTTGTTTGCACCAGAATGGAAATGCTGCTTTTTCTTGATTCCTCCAAGAGCCTACCACATTCCAATTGTCTCTATCAACCCATGTGCCTCTGTCAGCTTATGAATTGTCACTATCAACTGCTATGGAACTGAGCATCCGTTGAACCTTTCATCCGTTGATGGCTTTATCCGTTGATGCTTTAGTGACATTCGTTGATGCTTTAACAGTTGAAACTTTATCCGTTGATGCACTCATCCGTTGATGGATGTTATCCGTTGAAGTTTTAGAGACATCCGTTGAAACTTTGTTTCTCATCCGTTGAAGGTCTTTAATCTATCAGTTGATACTACTTCATTTATACAAAATTACAAGGCATAAAATATTTACAATTAGCCCTCCTATTTGTATATCCACTAGTAGTCAACATGACTTATAATTTCCCACAACTTCTAAGAATTATAACTTAAATACAGAGACTGAAATGTGCTACAATACTAAACTTATTTCTAAGTAAAGCTACTCCATCAACGGATAGCCAAGATGGTCTTATCCGTTGAGGTTACAAACACTAGATTTCTACTTAAGTGTTTTGTTTAACTTATCATCAAACTAATACATATATTCCTAACACATGCTTTTTTATTATTTTTATAGCTTTGAACCTTATTTTTAATTATGTTTTAAAATAAATAGGTTCAGAAATTGGTCCAACTAAATAACCTTTATTAATAAGCGAAACCCTTTTTAAGTGATAATTTGGTTTCACTTATTTTTTTGGTTCCACCACCTTTTGATTTCACCTTTTATGATTTATGTTATAATTAAGTGTATTGTTTTTATTCCTTTTGATTTCTATATGACTTATAATTCTATTTGTATTATTTTTACCCGTTTTTTGAATTTTATAAGCCATGCTTTTTTTATTTTTATAGATTTGAATCCTATTTTTAATTAAGTTTTAAAAGTGAAACCTAATTCTTTGATTTTACTTATTTTTTGGTTTCACCACCTTTTGGTTTCATCGTTTATGATTCATGTTATAACTATAAGTGTATTATTTTATCTTTTTTTATTTCCATATGACTTATAATTTTATATGTATTATTTTTACCCGTTTTTTGAATTCTATAAGACATACTTTTTTATTATTTTTATAGGTTTGAACCATATTTTTAATTATGTTTTAAAAATAAATAGGTTCGTAAATTGGCCCAACTAAATAGGTTTCGAAAAATATAAACCCGACCAAGTAAATAGGTCATGTGTTTAAAAATGGAATATTTTAATTTAGATTTTTTTAATTTGTTAGTGAAATTTCATTAATAATCTTTATTAATAAGAGAAAACTCTTTTTAAGTGATACACAAGTGTTAATTTTGGATTCACAAATTTTTGATATCACCGGCTTTTGGTTTAATTCTATTTTTATATGTGTTTTAATTCTAATATAACTTTTGGTTATCCCATGTATGTATATCTTATTCTTATACATGTATTATGATTGTATTAAGTTTGATCTTATTTTTGTTATATTATATTTCTACATGTATTAAGATTGTATTAAGTTTTATTTTATTTTATTTTATCGTAGATAACCCGCAGCCGCTACATTTCGGGTGCGCACTGGGTAAACCCTACGTGCTCACGCAATATCCTGCAAATCACGTGTATTTTGATTTCACCTCTTTGAGTTTTATTTTGATTTCACCTTTTTGACTTTAATTTTTGTATTCCTAATTTTCTTTTTTATTGCTAATTCAATATTTTTTTTTGCCAGAGCTAATTCAATATATTAGATGTACTATAATAAATGTATATATTTTAACCTTTTCGAATCATATACTTTTTTTAATAAAATTATTAGAATAATATTTTTTTTATATTTCTTGATTTCTAAGTAACACCGGACCATCCTGATTCCATATATTGTTAGCCGTTTTGATTACTATAATTAGTAGAATTCTATTTTAGTTATACTTCTTGATTTCAAAATATCACGCAGGTTTTCTTCTTTAATTTCTATATGACTTATAATATATATGTATTATTTTACCCGTTTTTTAATTACAATTCTTATATTGATTTTAACTCATTAATTTTATTTATCTATCATAGTTATGATCTTTTTATTTATTATAATTAATAATCTTTATTAATAAGTGAAATACTTTTTAAGTGATATTTTTGTTTCATTTCTTTTTGGTTTCCTCAACTTTTGGTTTCACCCCTTTTGAATTTTATTATAACTCTGAATGTATAATTTTTATCGTTCTTTTACTTCTATTTGACTTATAATATTATACGTATTATTTTACCTATTTTTTAATTACAATTATTTTATTGATTTCAACTCAGTAATCATATTTCCTTTATGACTCAATAGTATATTTTAATGAAATGATAAATTATTTGAAATTGTATAATAATTATAATATTTTTATTATAATCATAACACAACTATCATATCTTTATAAATAAGTGAAACCCTTTTTATATGGTCCCAAGTTTGATATCAACTTATTTTTGTTTGACCCATATTTTGGTTTCACTCCAATCATCATATTTCTAATACAACTCTATATTGTTTTATTTTTAATGAAATATAACTAATTTGTTGAAATCACATTGTAATTATTCTTATTTTTATTTCAGCTCGATAATCCTATTTCTGATATGACTCTATATCTATAGTATTTTTTAATGAAATAATAAAATTATTGATATTATTATACTTCTAATGCAAATAATGTGTGTATCACATGTATATTACAATTTTTTTTCTTTTCTTAAAATAATTGTAAATAAAATTAAATTAACAATAAATTTAATTCCCAATTTGTTCTCACATTATTTCACCTCTAGATTCATATATTTTGTACAATTATAAATTGTTTTTCAATAAATTAATATGACTATTAGAATTATATTGTAATTATAATTTTTTTAATAATCAATTATACTCTAATAAATAATATATTGAGATAATTATAGTGATGTATTATAGAAATTGCACAGACTACCCCACTTTTAAATCCGGATACCCGAAAATACATATTAGCTTGGAATAGTTGTTAAAAAATAGAACAATTAATGCGTACTTATATTTTGTTGAGTTATACACATGTTTCTTATGCGTGATTACTACAATTAAAGTGTTGAGTTTGCTGAATTCGAATATAAAAAAATTATAAAAATATGCGTGTTCGACATGTTTCTACCTGGATATATACAAAACATACATTTTCGTGATGTATATTCAGTTCACGAATTACCCACTTTCGTGTTTAATGGTTATCTTGGGCAATCCTTCTCATCACCGGATAATTTGGGTAGTCTGAATTGGATTTTGTGAGTAAAAATTAGAAATTTTGACATAACATCCATACGATTTTTAAAAATTATTTAAATAAATTAATTCAGCCATACTTCGCACGGGTTATCAACTAGTATTACTAATAATTAAATACTAGGACTGAACACTATAAATAATAATTTTATATATTAAATATTTTAACTCCGTTCGTGCTTCGCACGGGTTATCGGCTAGTTTGGATAATACGCGGTAACGACCAAATTAGTCGTAGTTCTCATGTGTGTTATTTTTAATGCCAAATTATAGGTATGACATTGCTTGAATTACGATAAAGAAGCTGATCATATTTCTTTCGAGAGCTCTGAGAGATGCACAAAAGGCTCACCGGGATGGGTTTTGATTGAGCCTTAAAATACCTGAGCTTTGACCGTGGTGGGTTTTTCGGGTTTTGACTTACATCGGGTTGGGTCGGGCTTTCCGAAAATGTCAGAGCCCATTTGTGCCCTCGAGGCGGGCCTAACCGGGCTTTTTTCGGGCCGGGTCGGATCGGGCCGTATTTTTTTCAAATTTAAATCGGATCGAGTTTTATTAGAGATTCCGAAGACTAAATATGTTAGCAACTAGATCATCGTAAAAATGTATTAGTTTACGTGGAATATTTAATGAAATATTAACTCGTCGAAAACATTTACGTTCAGGAAAAAATAAACATGTTTATAGAATAATATATTTTATCATTGTTATCCAAATATATATAGTGTACTTATTATATCTTATTTCATTATTTATATAATGAAATATATAAATAATATTATTAATTATAAATAATTAATATTTAAATATCAATGTAACCGATGATAACACGTTGAATATTATTAAAAGAACTTCCTTTTAAAACTTGTAAGACTATCCTTGACAAAAATATAAATTATAAAGCTTATGTTCATTTATTTAATATATAATAAAATACAAGTGGGAAAATGACTTTATTAAAAAAATTAGAAACAAGTAAATAGAGTACACACTGAAGTAGTAACATCATTCATGTTAAATAAAAAAGCACTACACTAGACCAGGGCAACGGTCTTAATGATTGAGCTAGTGTTTTCCATCTTACCGATTAAGAAGTTTATCACCCCATTAAGATAAAAAAGGAAGAACCCAAACAATCTTAATGACTAAAACATATATGTTAAGAAGGATTAAGAGAGATTTAAGATGAATACAAATGACCCCTAAAGGCTAAATCATATGAAAAGAATAAATTACTTAATGCTAACCGCAGAGATAGCCCATATATTTTAATGCCGGTCTACATTGTGGATTGCACCGTATAGTTATAGTTGTCTGATATAAGAAAAATATTTTTATTATGCTTGGAATAAATAATTGGTTGCAACTACAACAGAAGTCATCATTGTTGACCTAGAGTGTAAGGCTCTACGGACGAACCGCTCACAATCGAATCGCATTTTGTGGATAATCGCGAAACGCGGGTTGATTGTGAATTTAAATTTTAAAAACCGCGAAATTTGGATACGGTTTTAAATCTTGAAAATTGCAAAACTGTAACCGCAACTCGTAACATATATTTATAATAAATTATATTTCAAAAAATATAGTTGATATCATATAAATTAATAAGTATACACATTTTTTAACTAACTTAGGTTAATGTTAAGATTTCGTTTATAAGATTCACAATTATTATAAGATATATAACCAAACAAATGGAAAATGTAATCAACATTTAATTTTTTTTATTCTTCTTTTTTTTCTTTTCTCTCGCCTCCATATTTTTGTATATTTTTAATATCTTTGCTCCACACGGAGCATTAGTTTGTATTTTATTTTTGAATGTAAATTTATCACGTAACTTAAACTTGAATTTATTAATATTTCGAATTTATTTTTTTGCAAATTATTAATTATTTTAAAATAAGTGGTTGAACCGCAAACCGATCCGCAATAACCGCAAATTCGCAACCGCAATTGACGCGGTGCGATTGCGGATAACAATTTTCTAAAACCGTTCTTCGCGTTTTGGTTCGACTTTTACCCCAAAACCGATCCGATCCGAATCGCATACATCCCTACTAGAGTGTGATCTGAGGGCTTTAAGAATAAAATGTAGGCAGACTTATTTCCATTAGTAGAAGTAGACTGACGGTTTCATAGTGATATCTGACAATTTCTACAAAAAAATAGTGATAAAACACAGTCATGAGAACACTACGGGGCATTTGGATCGGCTAGGGTAATGGGTTTCGGGAATGGGAACCAGGGGTAGGGGAATGTGCATGAAATGGTAACCCAAGGGTAAAAAGGGTATGATTTTACTATCTAATGAGAATGAGATTTATATTCCCAACCATCCAATTGCCATTCCAAACACTATAATATAGAATTGCAGTTCTGATTCCCGTTAACTAATCTCATTAAGCAGACACCCCTTAGTGTTTATAGAAAACATTTTATTCTTTTCCAATTAAGTGTATTTTGGTAGCACCTGAATAATAATGTGCAGGGAACAATTGTACACATACCGGACTCTAACTAGAAGCAACCTTAAAAAATTGAACTGAAATGGCTGCTAATCAAGAGACTGTGACTGTTGTTGTATTCTTGAGGGTGTAGACGGAATGAAATGATTGTTATTATGACATGTTCTGCCCTGTTGAGACCACAAGACCTCACTAGTGCACAAAAACTCAGGTCATGCCCAAGGTGTTAGCCTCATTTATGCCGTGGAACACAAACTTAATCCAATGTATATAATTCATCCGCAAGAAAAAGATGCTCCATACAGTATGCGAAAATTCTGATAATACTCAATAATATCAACCAAAACATATAAACATGATGTTCTAATCATGGAACTGCATTGAACAAGAATGGAAAAGATGCTTACACAAAATAATGACACTCGAACATCAAGTGGTCTAACATATATGTCTAGTCCTGTAATAAAATGTCCACAACAGTGTTAGAATTAACTTCAAAATCCATAACCACATCATTCATCAACTGAAATGATATAATTTAAAGTTTAGAGACAAATCCTAAGCTATCCAGTCTAGATATATATTAGCAACTGTTTTATTTGATTTGAATGAATGATCACTTGTCTGATACAATTATTTTAATTAACACCATGAATCTATCCTTTCATAATCTGTAAAAGCATATTGTGGCCAAATGTTCAGAAGTGCTGTCTACTTGCAGGAGAGTAAAGAATCAAAAGCACTACAGAGACTGAATCTGGTTCTTCATACACTACCTAATTTGGTTGATCTAATAATTCGAATACATTCTTTTCAATGGCTTGATAACAACACCCAAAGCCATTTTGATTTATGCTTGACAACTCAAACTTAAGGTGACTAGTTGATCAAAAATTCTATTTTTTCAAGTAGCAGTGACACTGACAATCGTTCAATATATACTGCAATATACAATACACTTTCTACTCACAAACAACACTTACACAAGCTCTTCGTAAAACTCGACACTGAGAGATGTCAAGTACAATCAAGCTGTGCATGTTCTGCACAACAGAAATTATTGTGCCCTTTGACGCAAAAAGAGGGATAGAGTGTCCTGCATGTGGCAATATCAACATTTATGGTGGCCCTCCTCTTATCAGACATTACACGGCCAATGGACCTCAACAAGGTGGCTATCAATATCAACATCCATCTCCACCACATCCTAGGAGATCAGCACCACCACGAGGTCCTCATGGTGGGCTGACTCAACCTGATTATTACCAACCATGGCATCCTAGAGCCTCAGATGATGATTACATTGAACACCCACCAACTTCTGCACAAGTATCATTTTGTCCCGTCGGATCTAAGAGATATTCTTATCAAACGACACCATCGTCACTACCACAAGCATCACCTCGTCCTATGCATAATCCTATCTATTATCAACAACAACCACCACGCAGACCATCTCATCCAACATATACCAATGACTATTATCAACCACAATACCTACCACCTCAACGCTCATCTCGTCCACTGATAAAAGTGAACGGTATCTATGGACCATCTTTACAAACATCAACGCCACAGGGCTCTCATCGCCCACTTCATAATGCTTACTACCAACAACCACCACAAGCATCATCACAACAGCCAATGGATGATGAGGATTACTACTATCAAAATCAAACAATCCCTCAAGCACCACATCACCCTGTACATGACAACAATGGTTATTATGAACAAGAAACACCTCCTTATGATGATTATTACCAAGAACAGCTGCAAACTTCACGACCTCGGCTTCATACTAATGGTTATTATCAGCAACCTTTACGCACATCCTGGCATGATAATTCATCAAAATGGATCGAAGATAATCATCTAGTGAACTACTAAAAAATAGCATACACTGACACCCTAACTAGTAGAGTAATAAAATAAGGATACTTGTATGAATGCCACTGGCAAATTGTACGAGCATACGTGATGATTTAATCTTTGTTAACAATATGTGTATTGTTTTACCTTGAGTGTCACGGATTGTTTTAGCTTCCTAGTCCTAGTGTATTCTTATAGTTTTGCATTGCTATTTACCGGGAAACAAAAGTCTATTTTATATCTTTCTTGTTTTATCTTCAAATCACTTTCATATATGGGACGTCAGATCACTTGTCGACGAGGTCTTGTTTCGTTTTCTTGTTGTTAAGTGGACACGGTCTTTTTCACTAACAAGCTTAACTAGACATATAATACCATACAAACAATGGGGGATTTAAAAAGTTAGACAACAAACAGAAATTACCTTGTTTTCCCCATCCAAAATGAAATGATCTGATATAAATGTAGATATGACCTCACTTTGTAACTGCATTTACAAGCATCCAAGTTCTATACTACTTGTTTGAGCTTAAGTAGCCAGACATGAATGGATAATCACCCTCAATCGAATTCATATAAAGGTACAAGAAGCGGGGGACAAGTCATATGCTTCAGTACTGATCACTTTTCTAAGTATACATCAGTAAGTATATTTTTACATTAGAATGATTTTCATGGTCACTATGTGCTTGTGAGTCGTAACTGCAGGCTTTCTCCGGAAAGCAGAGGTCAGTATTTTGAACATACTTGCTAAAAACATATTTCAACGACTTTAATGCAATAGTTTGTAAAAAGTACAATTTTTTAGTACTAATATTAGTAATATATTATAATATATATTATATTACTATTTATAAAATATAAAATATTATTTATATATTAACACGGGTTTCAGGTCGGGTTCGGGTCGGAACGGGTTTCGGGTTTTCGGGCCGGGTTCGGAACGGTATGCCTTAAAACCAAACCCGACCCGAAAATGATTCGGGTTTAAAAATCAAACCCGAAATATTCGGGTTCGATAAAACCCGATCGGCTCGGTACGGATTGGGTATCCATCGGTTCGGTACAAATTGTCATCCCTAGTCAGACGAAAGCTATTGATGGATAGTCCTGAGATAACATAATAGGGTAAGGGAAACAGGATGCAAGAGTCTTTTTAGTCAAAAGATGTATCTCTAAATATCCCCCTTCCTTTTTGCCAAGTCTATCCCTCAGTTGTAGCATTTCTATGGTTTAAATAGCCAATTCTACTATGTATCAAATAAGAAATCTCTAAAAGCTGTTAGAACTCAACCTTAAAGTTGATGCACCTTAGCCAAATAGTAGACTGTAGGTGAATCTGGTTCTTCATAATCCCATCCGGCCATCCTTTGGTTGATACCAGAGGATAAACCATAGAAGAATATTGTCCTCTACCAATCAAACTATATTTGAGAATCAAGGATTGCCTGGACGGTGCCAGAGGTGTTTGATTCCCACCTTGCCTTCACTAATAATGAAAAACATATCAAAATTTTGAAATAAAATTAAAATAAGAATTGGCTTACTACTAGTGTTCATACTTCACTTCATATAAATCACAATGAATATTTACCCAGACAATTAAATAACTAATAAATGTCAATGAACAAATCAAACCTAAAAATCATTAGAAATCAGCTGTTTATATTCCAGCTTTCTCAAAATGCTGAGGGGGTTCTAGTTGTGGCCATCTTTGTTCAGCCTGTAAAAGTATATTGGTGGTTCCTCCGAGATCAGTACAACAATTATGACCAACAACCTGTAACGTCAAATGTCAATTTCATCAAAAGATCATTTTAATGGTTTGAATTAAAAACCACAGCCACAAGTTTTAATTGTTAAGCCATACAATAAAATTAATCAAAAATATAATTGTTGTGTAATTATATTGTTTTAATTTAAAAATTAAAATCGACGAGATTAAACTTGAAATTGATACTACTAACAGAAAGTAGAGATTACCAGCTTTGATTTGGTTACTTACATGACTGATTTGGTGAACAAAAACACGATGATATTACAGATTGATTCCAAGAACTCCAAACCCTAATTACAGAGATATTGGGGAATTTCTTGATTTTTCTAATTTTTTTTCTAATTTTAATTAATTAATTATTATAAAATCAGTTGTTTATATTTTTAATTAAAATACCCCTAATGAAAATTAAGGCCCTAATTATACATCTAATAAAATTAATTGGCCCTAAATTGTATAATTTTTGGGTATTAATTTTGAATTTTTAAATATCCAATAAATACAAAATGTATGTCAAAAATTTCCAAAATTGGTGAATAATATAAAAATGTAGAGAAAAATGATATTTGATATTTTCATGATCCTATGAAAATAAAGATATAATTTTTGCGGGGCTTTTGACACCCGAAGGGGATCGGAAAAGTCGTTTTCGTGAAACGAGAAAATTTGTAAAACGACTGGATGTTCAGAATATCGCTAGGGTATAGGTTATACTCGGAAAAATAGGTCAAATGAGCCTGCAAGGGTTGACTCAGTTAGTTAAAAAGTGGATAACTATCCTCTTGGTCACAGGTTCGAATCTCACGAGAAGAGAATTTATGATTATGCCTCCTTAGCCAGAGTCTGTCGCTTAAATACGATTTACCTTGGTTCACGTGGTTACCCAGTGTGCACCCGAAGGGTAGCGGCTGCGGGTTACCTACGATAAAAAAACAAAAAAATAGGGCCAAAATTTTTGCATGAAATATCAGCTATTAAAACATTGTTTGAGCCGTATAATTTTTAACATAAAAACATTTAACCTAGAATAAGACATCTGATAATTACCCAAAACACGTTCTGACCGAGACCGCATACATATAGCACACAACAGCTAGGGTTTTACAACTCAACACACTTAATAACATAATAAAACACATAAATAATATTCATTAAGATATAATACAAACGTAATTTCTCAGTCGTTACATCCTCCCCCTTATTAGGATTATGTCCTCAGAATCTCGCTAGAAAAATAAATGGGGATACTTTTCTAACATTTCAATTTCAAGTTCTCAAGTTAACTCTTCAACCATAGGATTTCTCCACAAGACTCTTACTAGTGGTACAGATTTATTCATCAATACTCTCTCCAAAATAAAAATAAATAATAATTATTTATTACACTATATATATAATATTATAATTATAATTATAAAAATGTAATTATAATTGTTGTTTTAATTATATATATATAGTGGAGAAAGTTTTAATTGTTGTGTAATTGTTAAGTTTTTATGTGTTTAATGGTTTTGTTAAAGTTTATAGCGAGTATAAGACAATTCGTGCGTGTTAGTAGTTTATTTTGTAGTTTGTAGTTTTTCTAAAATTTAAAATAAATATAAGTTATTTTACTTAATTTAACGTAACTTAATAAATTTTTAATATAATTTACAAATCATTTAAAAAAATATTTTTATTTTATAAAGTAAATAGACAATTGGATGAATATTAACTAAAAAAATAAAATTTACAAAGAATAGAAGTCGATTTGTATTAAAAACAAAGTTTTTTGAAAATAGAAGTCAACTTATGTCAGGTAAGAACCAAAATTTGGTAATTCGGTACTTTTAGCACCAAATTATACATGGTTTCGCTTATTAATAAAAAGTACTAGCTTAAGGCCCGTGCGATGCACGGGTCTTGGTTAATATTTATATATTTTTAATTTTATTTCATATAATTTTATTAAAATTATATATAAATAATTAAATACTAAATAATAATTATATAATTATAATTTCAAGTTAGGTTCAAATAGTATAAATAATATATGATTGATGAGATCTTATTCGTAAATAATAATGTAAATGTTTGTTGTTGGTGAGTGAGATTCGAATCCAAAAACTTATATGCATCTTTATAAATATTATACATGTTTGTTGTTAACGAGATTCGAACCTGAGAACTTATAAGTATTTTTATAAATAATAATATAAATGCTTGTTGTTGACGGGATTCGAACCTGAGAACTTGAGGAGTGTATTTTTTTAGTACGTGGATCTAACGGCTCTGATTATTTGATGAAGAAGATCCGACGGTCGTGATGTAAAGGGGTAATCAAAATGAGGGGTCAACCAAACTATAAATTATACCCCATTCCGGTTATTATAGTATATCTATACTATACTATTATAAGCAGAACACCCTCTATTTGGTAGTTACTCGGTATAGTTGTTTGGTAGTTGCTCGGTACAGTTGTTTGGTACGACAAATGGTACAGTTGTTTGGTAGTTGTTCGGTATAGTTGTTTGGTACGACAAATAACAACCGACAGATCTAAAATCAGAAAAATGAGAATCATTGGATACAATAATAAAATATTATTATATTAATATTTAAACTGCTCTCATGTATTCGGGGTTCGAACCCCGTCAACAACTTATTATATTTAAACTTTTATATTCTTTATTTAAACAATATATTATATTATATTATTTATTTTCAGTCAAGTATCAAATTATTATAAAACATATGTTGTTATAATTTATTATATTCTTCGATTTATTTTTCAACTATTGAAAATTATATTATAAAATATATTATTAAAAACTATCGAATGTTAAAAACAATCCGTGCATCGCACGGGTTATAGGCTAGTATATATATATATATATATATATAGGGTCTTACTTCATTGAGAACCTTTTTTTGGTGAGATATGAGATCTAATCTCAACCATAAAAATTTAAATCTATTTTTAATCTAGACCATTCATTTTAAATCTCATCATCTTCTCCAACCATCATCTCTTCTATCTTCTTCTTTCTACTTACCATCCACCACCACCTCCAACAACCAACAACCACCATTTATGGCCACCACCACCGCCGACCACCACCACCTTCGACGACCACCAGAAAATCACCACCGCCAAATCAAAAATCACCACCACAATCACCGACGACTTTCAGAAAATCACCACCGACAAATATAAAATCACCCCCGTCAAGCCAAAAATGATCACCGGAAAATTAAAAAATCACCACCAGAAAACCAAAAATCACTTCCGCCAATCAAAAAATCACCAGATTCAGCTATTATCTATTTCCATCAGATCCGGTCATGGTCACCAATTCCGACCTCTATATCAACATAACCACTGCAATATCATCATTAATCATCACTAATCACTATCAATCCACACAAAAAAACACATTATTAAACAATCTAACCACTGCCTACAATTTTCACCACCACAATAACATCACATCGTGTTCATTACTACCACACACCATATCTGAGTTCGGTCCATCATAATTTCGTCGGAGAAAATTAAATCGAAATTCAAGATTTAAGAGCTAGCGGGGAGTAACGGTGACAGCAAAGGGTCATGCCAAAGCTGTGTCGGGGGGAATGATGTTTCACGGTGACGTCGGAGGTGGGAGGTGGAGTCTAGTGTGGAGGGATGTAGAGAGAAGGAGAGAGATGGGGAAATGAGAGGGAGAATTAAGAATGAACAGATCTGTTATTTTCCGATAACGGCGTGACGGCAACAAGGCAGCGATGGCTCGGTGGCGGTGAGGCGTTGAGAGGGGCTTGTGGGTGTGGGTGGGTATAGAGGGTGGGGTGCAAGTAAATGAGAGAGAGATGAAATATAAAGAATAGAATTAAAAATATAAATTGTGTGGTTATGATTGAATCTAGGAATAAAAATGTGTGGTTGAGATTGAATCTCAGTTCTCACAATAGTATGAGATCTCATTTGAGCAATTCCCTAAATATATATAGGGGAATAATCAAATATAAACTAAAATTAAAATAGAAACTAGAAACCAATCTAAGCCATTAGATTTACCTAATCTAATGGTCCCCTAAATCACCCCACCCAACTGCACCATCCCATACCCAATTTTAGCTTTTCCCCTCCGTTTTGAATGTGATTTTTCCCGTCAAACCGTAAGTTATTTTTAAAATCCGATTTCACTATATTTTTCTACATCTCTCAACGATCAATTTGCATACCATATGTGTTATATTTCGAATTAATTTTTAAAAAAAATTGTTTGATTTCTAGTTTTTATTCTAAATTGATTTCTATTGAAGTAACCCCAATATATATATAAAAGTATAGATATATTTGAGATTTTTTAGTTAACTTCATCCTGAGGGAAGATCTAAAAGTGCACAGATTCTTACTAAAAGCAACATTAAGTGGAACTGGGATGGATTTTGAAAGGCTCTGAATTAGGAGAATCACTGGTATTTTACTACTCAGATCATGCACCAATGCTGTCGATGTGACTATTGGCTTGCTACAAATCTATATTTCCATAATTTGTAGAAAAAGATGCTCCATAAAGCGAGTGACAATGTGATGATACTCAATAATATTAAGCGAAGCAGTTTTGGCTATAATTTTCATGTTTTTAATTATGGAACTGCATCGAACATGAATGGCAAAGATTGCACGAAATAAAGACAGTGGAACTTAAGTTAGTGTTAGATATATGATTATTTCTGAAGAAAAAAAAAACAGAATATGTAAACGGCAATGTCAGATTTACCTTCAAAATCCAAAACCAAGTCTTGGAGGGCGAAGATGATACCTGAAATGACACTATCTTAAAGGTTAGGGAAAAAAAGCTAAACAATCCAGATCTATGATCAAATGTATGATACATGGTACATAATACCATGTATCTATTCTTTCTTTATCTGTAAAAGCTTAGTAGTGTGTTGAAATGTTCAAAAATGCTGTCCACTCACAGAAAGGTCAAGAATCAAAACTACTACAAAGACTGAACCTGGTTCTTTCATACACTACCTAATTTGGTTGATGGAATATATCTAATATATTTATTTTATGGCTTGAGAACAAGAGCCAAAGCCATTAACATTTTGACATGATGATTAAAGCTTAAGGTGACTAATTAAGCCATATATTTAAGCAATAGTTAGATTATTATTCTAAAAATTGCTAGGTGGGCAAGAAGATGCCTGATGCATGAACATGATTACAAAAATTCTATTTTATTTTATCTAGTAGACAATAGTGAAAAATCTTTCAATTATATATTGCGATAAGAAAATAGACTTGTTACTCACAAAGCACATAAGAATAAACTTCTCTGAAAGCAACACATTGAGAGAGATGTCTAATACAATAAAGCTGTGCAAGTTCTGCAGAGCAGAAATTAGAGTGCCCTATGAGGCACAAAGAGGAATACAGTGTCCTGTGTGTGGCAATATTAACAATTTTGGTGGCTATCCGCTTAACAGACACTATGCTGCTAATAATGAAAATGGACCTCAATACGGCGGCTATCAGTATCATCATCCATCTCTACCACCACCACGAGGTCCACACAGTTCTTACCAACAACCATGGCCACCTCGAGCCTCTGACGGTGATTATATTGAGCACCAACCACCTTCCAGACAAGGATCATTCCGTCCCATCAGACCTAACAGATATAGTTATCAATCACCACCACAAGCATCACCTCGTCCTATGTATTATCAATCACAATCACCACGCAGATCATCTCATCCAACATATAGTAATGGCTACTATCAACCACAGTTACCACCACCAGAACGACCATCTCATCCATTGATAAAAGTGAACAGTATAGACCGACCGTTGTTACAAACATCACAACCACAGGGATATCGTCGCCCACTTCAGAATGGTTACTACCAACAACCATCACAAGTATCATCACAAGTGCCAATGGATGATGAGGATTACTACTATCAAAATCAAACAGTTCCTCAAGCACATCGTCCAATATATGAGAACAACAATGGTTATAATGAACAAGAAGCACCTCCTTCTGATGATTATTACCAACAACAGCTGCAAACTTCACCACCTCGGGTGCAGACTAATGGTTATTATCGGCAACCTTTGCGCACACCCCAACCGCAATCAATATCACATGTCGCACGACCTCAGGTACCTAGTAATGGTTCTTATCACAGACAACCTTCACGTTTAGAGTCACCGGCTCAACAATCTTCACTGCCAGAATCCCAAGCTCAGTCACCTCGAACTAATGGCAGTAATAGTCAACATTTCTCACAAAATCAAGAGGAATCACCGGCACAACCTCCTCCTCAATCTAGTGTCAACGGATACAATCAGCAACAATCAGGACGTTCATCTCATATTCAACAAACATCACAAGCACAACCAGCCTATGGAAGGAAGCGGGCAGTGGTATGTGGTGTGAGCTACCTTGGACAAAAAAGCAACCTTGAAGCAAGCATTAGCGATGCCCGGTCTGTTAAAGACTTTCTTGTTAAAAATATGAGATTTCCAGATGAATCCATCTATCTCCTCACAGGTATATATGGTTTAATTTACTTCCCTTGACAATGTGTTGAGTTTTTACATTTCCATTTTCTTAATATAAATTGTGACACACTACAGAAGCCGAAGTAGATCCGTCCCGAATACCAACGAGGGCCAACATACTAAAGGCCTTAAAATGGTTAGTTGAAAGCTGTAAAGCAGGAGATTCACTGGTTTTCTACTACACAGGCCATGGCTCGAAAGAGCGTGATTTTGATGGAGACGAAATTGATGGCTTTGACGAAGTGATATGCCCTGTTGATTATCAGAGTGCAGGTAAGATATTAGATGATGAAATTAATGCTACAATTGTCCGACCTCTTCCTCCTGGAGCCAAGCTTCATGGCATCATTGACTGTTGCTTCAGTGGAACTGTCCTGGATCTACCTTTTCTATCGAAAACGGACAGGTCGGTAGCATGTTGACTTCACAATATAAACATGTTTTGATAGTAATATAAATACACATGCATACAGGCACAGTTTACACCACGAACCTCTTAGCCACTCACTGTTGTTCTAAATTATCCGTCTTTCACTTCCATTGCATTATATTTGCTACACACATTTCGCAGAGGAGGGAATTTAAAAATAGATGTTACTAATTTTGCATCAATAATACTGCAGCAAAGGAACAACTAAATGGGTTGATCAGAGGATACAATATGCAGCATATAAAGGAACAAGTGGCGGAATTGCTATCTCCATTAGCGCTTGTACCGATCATCAGAAATCCGGAGACACGACTGTATGATACCACTCTTTCATTTTCTTCAATCTTATAAATAGTTAAGTACTTGAGTAGTAAAATACTTGTATTCTGCAGGCTTTCACAGGTAGCTCTACTGGAGCTTTAACTTACAGCTTCATTCAAGCACTAACAAAGCAACCGAACATAACATACGGAAACTTACTCAATACCATGCGGATCAGTATCACTCAGGTTCAAGAAAGACTAGAACAACCACCGCAGGTATATCACATACCTATACCTTCATGCATAAGGTTTTATGTAGTCTCTATATTAATGTTATGCGCATAAACAAGCCATGCTAATAATTATGCTAACATCAGACTACTTATTCTGATTTAAGCTTCTTCTAACTTCTGTAGGAGCCTCAGATATCTGCCTCAGAAAAATTTGACATTCACTCAAAGCCTTTGATCATGTGAACACCTAAACACTAAAGCCGAGTTCTGGTAGAGCTGTATTGATGCCATTCTGTAATCCATTTTGATGATTCAGTTAAAACTGCATAATTATATAATATACACGCATGTTGAGAAAATTTTTAAATGATAAATAATCAGAGATAAATCTTAAATAGACTCATTTCATGTCATCGGACAATGTTGCTTTCGAAATTTGCAAAACACCCATTGATCTTTGGTTTCACCGGAAATTGATCACTACTTCAGCCTCCGAGGTGGTGATGAATATGATACTCGTATAGCATTAACAGAACTTGTATATGAGAGACAACGGAATTCCATCACTGCGGTCCTATGCTAATCCCTTTTATTGGAAAGAAGTGTTGTTTTTCGAACTCTACATAAAATTTAGTACAAGATAAAAACTGATTTTTTTTGTCAAGTTCAAATAAAATTCAAGCATTAGTTGAATTCGTCGTACATATATTCCAAACAAGCAGCAAGTGCGTTGATCTATTTGTTTCACTCCTGAACTAATCCTGTAATTGATTAGATTCAGCTAAAATACATGCATATATTATTTTGCAGACAAGTGTTCGAAAGGGAAACATGCAAATGCATTACATACAATAATTATTGGATGCTCATGGTATATCATCAGTGTATCTAGTGGTAGGAGGGGGGAGAGCAATAACAATTTGTAAAAAGTGCAACTAAGTTGTATTTCCTTCTCAGACAAATGAAGGGTGTTTCTTGTACACGAGCTAGTTTGGACTTACCTTCCCTTGATTCTGATCTGATCTCAATATGCTTCCAAACTATTTTTTATGGTTGTATGTTTAGTGATGGCAAACAAAATACCGATGTACAAGTGGTTGGGTTAAAGCTAGAACACCACTGATATCTATTTGGATTCGTCCTGAATATTGGCAGTAAACCTGTTGTAACTCATAATAGCTGAAACAAACTTGCAATTAGTTGGGTGGGAATGAAATTGCAATGACCAAACCGCATTATCCACCAATATAACTTGGAGAAACCACATTGCCAACATATTGTGGGCAGTTGGCCTGTGATTGCAACTGGCTAATGGTCAAATCCAGCAAATGTTTTGCCATACTATCTTCAATCTTCATTCCAGCCCTATAACATAACTAGTAGAAATCAACTCATCTGTGTATCTTCGCATCTACATAAACGTGAAAAAACTTCTTCACAACTAGGTCGTTGATCTGGTTCAGCCCAACAATCTGTCACAGTATCATAAAAATAAGATTAAAAATATATATATATATATATATATGTTCTTAGAATGCAATTTTAGTGTTTACAGGTAAAATCAACGACAATTAGAATACTATTAAACAGACCTGCAATTAGCTCACCCAAGGGACCATCAGGAATTTCTAGTCTAGATCCATCATGAGCAACTGCATATATCACCTGTATGGCAGATACCAAACATAGTCAAGCTGGGATCCTTAGTCACAACTATCATAGTGTTTCTCTTCAATCTGTCTTTTTCTCAGCAAATAAAATAAGTAGCGATAAACCACTCACTTGAGCTGATGGTACACCTTGCCATGGTCTCTTAAGAGTATACATCTCCCATATTATGACACCAAGGCTAAAAATATCACATTTCTCCGTAAATGGTTCATTTCGAATGAGTTCTGGGGCCATCCATTCAGGAGTTCCTGCAGATGAAGAAGCTCTCATAGGCGTCATGCTTAGTACACGTGAGAGCCCGAAATCACAGATCTTGACTGTCCAATATCTGCTCACTAAGCAATTCGCACTTTTCAAATCACGGTGAGCTACTTTCATTCGGTGTATGCACATCAGACCCCTTACACATCAGAAGAAAAATGCACTTACTTTATTCAACAGGCATAAAAAGGGGTTGTAAATCACTAACCTTAACTAGCTTTATGCGAATGCTGTATAACATATTTATACAAATATTTTATTATCTTTGATTCTTTTCTTCCTAAAATGTCAATCCAATTTAATTCCAACTAAAGTTAATAATATACTCCCTCCCTCCCATAACTCTTCTCAATTTGACTTTTCAACATTAAACTTTGACTATCAATTTACTAATTTAGAAATACCCATTTACGATTTCACCAATTTATAAATTGGTTCATGAAATAGGGTAATCAAAATTAACTATGATAATTTTCAAAAAAAATACCATTATATAATCTGTTTAATTTGATGGTAAAAAATGGTCAATTTGACTTTGAAAAGTCAAATTAAGACATAAATTATAGGAATGAGGGAGTATTTTTTTTTAATAAATCTAGGTTATTTCAATTCATGTTGTATTTTTGGAATGATAACAATTCCTGATATGTTATGGTTATTAATTTGTTCTAATCATATATTCCTAAAATTCGGTAAATTCTAGTGTAGACACTTGTTGGTATTATATCAGATTATTTGCTGTCATCTTTTTTCTTAAAAAATGAATAGAAAATTTCATTTTCTTTTAGTATTATCTCATGTTTAGTGTTATACTGTTAATTTTTGATGATTTAATTATAAATTGCTTACATTATTTTAATTTTAATTTTTTGTTTAATCTTTATTTTTTCCTGAAGTATTATGCATGTCACGAAACATTATTATGAAGTTTTTATAATAATTGAGCTTAATGGTTATCATTAATATATAAATCCTGATTTAGTTTATGCCATTTTTGTACTTAAATATTAGCCTTTTATACTTTAAAAACAGTAATTATAAGACTTATACTACATTGAAAAATATTAACTTGTGATATTGTTATATATTGAAGGTTTTTTTACCTAATGTGTCGGAACCTATCATCAGTCGACCACATCATATACAAACATATATAATTTTTTTCTTATAATATTATTATTTTATCTAACATGATGTGTACAATATAATTATTATAATATTATAATCAAATTAATTAATCTTTTGTAATTTTATATTAGACTACACATTTATGCATTTTATAATTAAATTTTAATTTTAACTTGAATTGAATATAAAGCGTTTATTAGTTTTAACTTTTAAAATATGTTTTTATATTCTACATTATATATCTTTATGTACTATGTTATTAAATCTTTTAGTCAATGTGTAGTTGGAGCCATTCCATACAACATTAACCCCTTTACTCCAATTATATATAAGGAAATAATTACCTAACTGCTAAAATAGCACCCTTAGTCATGCTAGAATCTTAACTGATCATGGAATTAATCAGGGCCTACCAAAGTACAGGTGTTTGACAATATTAAGGTAGCCAAGTAAAGAGTATGACTCATTGACTCTATGATTGTCAAAGCTCATTTGCTTACATATTTAGAAAGTGTTTATTTATTTCCTGGACTGTGCATGTGAAAGAATTTTAGATTTTTGTACATTGCATGGTATATACGGTAAAGTTTTAAGGGCATGAAAGCATAAGTGCTATGTTACAGTGGGAACTAAGTGCAAAATTGACACAACAGACCTGCATATATCACACAACATTTTGAGTCTCCTGCGCCAGCTAAGTCTCTTTTTCTGTCCACTAACATGGATCAGATAATATAGAGATCCCATTTCCATAAATTCAGTGATCAAGGACAAACGAGGAGGCGTTGTGCAAGCACCAAGAAACGAAATAACTGAATATGAAGAGATCACTTGCTTCAAAACTACTCACATAAGTAAATTGCATTGTTGATATGGAAAAGTAAGAAAAAACTCCTTGCATCCTAAACAAGGTCAGGTTCTCCTCCAAAGGCTTAAAATGAGAGTCTAACGTTGTGTTTGGTTGGGGTGAATAAAATACGAAGAAATGAAATGAAATTTGAACTACAAAATGGGTAAATGTTCAACACTCGTATTCCTTCCTCAATTCTATTCCTAACAACCTAAAGAAAAGTTAAAACCCCCAAATTTAAAAGATATGCTCCATTCTCCATCACTCATTTTCTAGCCAAATCTCAGTACAGAAAATTTGCCGTCACTTAACTTTATTTCAAATCCTCCCTCTTAACTCTATTGTTTCACTTCAATTCCATCCATCCCATTCTATCCAACCAAACACAACATAACTTAAATGATTGCACCAAATTTGTCCAGTTTACTCTAATATGGCCACTCGCTAACTTCAAACTTCCAATAAACAGCATATTCTCATCCTTAAGTGGACGGATAATTTCATATTACTACAAGTTTTAGCACAATGTATTTGGGAAAGCAACAACATAAAAGAATTTATACAAAATACATTGAAGTTAAGTTGATTACCATTTGGGTGGCGCAGACGGCTGAAGAACAAAACAGAAGTTAGCTGACGAATAAAAAGTGAGAAGGGAAGGTGGTCAAATACAAGGACAATGGAAATATAATATTTTTCGTCACGTAACTTATGTTTTTAACATATTACTTTTACTGTGATAAGAAAAGTGCATAAAAAACTTTCTTGACCAATATTTAATGTACACATATCAATAATAATACTGTAATATACCTCAATATGGATATTTCGTTGCAGAAATCTTCAATATTATCAACAGTCAGATCTTGCTCGAGTAAAACTTTAATTGCAACCTCTATTCCATTCCAGTGGCCACGAAAAACTTCCCCAAAGAAACCTGTCAGGAAAAAAAAAGTTTTAAAAATTTTAAACCTCAGAAAGAAGATTCTTATACTTGGAAACTATAAGTTCTGCTTAGCTAAGATAAATAATAATAAAAGAACATACAAGGTGTCATATAAACCACAGTTTACTTAAGTATTATTTAAAACCAATAGCCATTATGTATGTATCTTGGTACGTGATATTATACTTTTGTTTGTGTATGTCTGAGCATGTACGCTGTCCTCTTCTTTCCAGAATCGTGCCTTTAGGCTGCCAGCACTGCTATGGGATTTGCAGATATTATTTCAATAGAGACCATATACACACAAACTATTCCTATCTAAGCTACTACTTTGCTTGCTCAGTATATCGCGTGGATAAGAGTTCTGTGGTATCTATAGCAGGTCGGTTTTATAGTGAACTAGAAAAGTTGCTGTTTAAGATATATTCCCTCAATTAAAATATGTTACCCACAATTCAACAATTTTAAAACATGATGCAAATATGTCTACATATCATAATGTAAAAAAAGTGTATGAATACAACTAAACTGAGTTTCGGAAGAACATTCAAAAGAATAAATGTAAGAAAAAAATACTAGTAGTTAGGTAGATGTCTTGAAAAAACCTTTCCAATATTTAGCAAAAAAAAAAAAAAACCTTTCCAAGTAGCCTGAGAACTTTGCAGCAAGCAAATGTATAATGTATGTAAAGTTTTCAAAAAAAAATTGTATTTGTGGGAAAAGCTAAGACTTAAGCTGGAGCTGTAAAGCTACTGCCAAATCAAGAAGGATGCCACTAAGTTCAGATCCTAGGTAAGGACAAGGTCAGCTAATCATTACTAAATTTAAAGAAAAATAAAAGAGGTGATAAACTGAAAGAGAAGAAAAAAGAAGATGCAGCTATGAAATTTATTTTGATCAGTGAGAGCTTCATGCATTCAGTTTTATTAATTACATATTCTTCTATTTCATTGATATGGAATGGATCCAGTACATGTGAGATCACACCTAAAGGAATCATAGTTTATAAATAATAAAGTATACCTATTCCTACACGAGGTCCGACTGTTAACTCGGAAATATCAATGTTCCATTCTGGATATGGTAGGAGAGGCTTATTCAAAATTTCTGATGATCTAATCACATTATCCCAGGTCGAGATCATATCAGTGCTGCTCACATACTCTATGGCTCCACTCCTTTCAGAATCAGAGGAACTAAATTTATGAGGAGACGAAGGCAGTGAAATCGCTTTCTGATAACTATTTCTTTTCTTTAGAAGAGTATAAGCTGCAAAACTTTCACCAGATAACTTATCACGCTCATCTTGATGCAAATCTGAAACCTGTAAAGTGATGAAACACTTGACAAACACTCTGAACCAAAAATTACTCAATTGATAAAAAATGCACTCAAATAGGATATTGCACTCAAATAGGATATTTAACATGGGCAATCATATATCATTACCGCGATAGATTGCACGAGATGTACAACATTCTTATTTTGTGTACTCTAATAAAAAAAAATTACTTATACACACATTTACTTGCAGATCAGGATTGTTATGATCTTCACCAGCAGAAGAACTGCTTAGTGCATCGGCCTCCTTGGGAAGGTTCTTCAAGGTCTCACTCATTGCTCGCACAACTCTACACGGAGATTCACAAGACATGTGAATATAATATTACCCTCAAACATCACCAAAAAACAGTTCACTGCTTTACGTTGATGCTAATCATATTAAAGGATAACCAAAAAAAATTGCAAACTTTTGCTAATTTTGTAAAAAACCAGTAATCTATTTATTGACATATATGATGCACGTATGTCTAACGTTCATTTTCCTGGATCACTTCACTAAAACCTGCCACAGAAAACTAGCATGGTTGAATTTACCGCTGATTTTCGATAATTTAGGCCTAAATATCCAATAATCTAATCCAATCTAATTACTTTAAAATCTAAAAGGATCTGAGAAGTAAAACAAAATCAAGAAAGAAGAAACTTTTAATCAAGTTACAAAAAATCTGAATGTTTAACATCTTTATCTGCATTAGTATAAATGGTCAGGTATAGTATATGTCTGCAAGCAGCTTCCGCAGTGGACTAAAAAATAGGTTGGTTGTGTAATGCTCATTAGTTAGATCAGGAAAGCCAATCCAAACAGGTTGATTTCTGAAATTTTAATATCTCTGAAGTAAACAGCATGTCAACACTTGAGAATGATAACTAAAACAAATTAAATTTTTTGAAAACAATTTTTTTTGCATCACAGGTATCCCAGTTACAACATTGCAAAAACGAGCCTAACGAATTCAAGGTAAATATGCACCAACCTTACAATATCATCACTGATTTCAGGAATCATACTAATAGACCGCCTTCGTCTTCTACGAGATTCTGTGGGTGAGGCACCGGTAGACCTGTTAAAGTGAATGCCAAGATTATAAAACATAACCTACAATCGGCATCACCTTTCTTAAATTATATATACATTTAAACTCACTTGTTTTATTGCCAATTTATGGGATAGATTAAAATAGATTTTGTCTCTCTGCCTGTATACAACGCTCTCGCACTTCACCTCACAGCACCGAACACAAACTTCCATCTCTCTCTCACTCGACATATATTTCGTTTTGGAAAAGAACCAAGATTATACAAAGACAGCAGAATTTTATTTGAAGCTTGTTGGGATGAGCTTTAGATTAAGGCCTATGGTTGAGGAGCTGAACCACCAGCTCCTACATTTAAGGAGAGTAATGCTAGCTCTGAGAGGTACTAAACAAGACGAAGATTGGGAATGTTGTGTTTAAAAAAAAAGAAGAAGAGAGAATATAAAAAGGGTGGAAGGAGAGCAGACTACGAATTCCTTTCTTCGGTGCTACCTTTTTCTTTCCAAGTACCTTGCAGCAAATGCAAAAGTAGAAAAGTAGTCTATGTTTGTCTTGGGATTCATCATTTCTTCTAACTTCCCATTGCTCAAGTCAGTGTTTAGTACATTTCGATGACATCGATAATACATAAAGAGCAAGTGGCATTATATAGTCCCCCAAAATAAACTAGAAAGTGATAAAAAAAAAAGTAGTGAATGATCATTTTTAAAAGTTCAGTATGATAAATTGGGTAGAATAAACATTGCAGGAAAATACATAGCTTTTTCTAACGTTCAGGAGAGGACCTTTAACCGAAGAACAAAAATTGTACTATGCTAACAATGCTAATTGATCTATCACCTTCAATGCTGAATAGTCTTTCTTAAGCATTAAAAAAAGGGAAAATGGGTTTCATTTTATAAAAATCAGTTGCATGGAAATCACTTGACGAGCATGATATAACACAACAGTAACATTTTGGAAATATTAAATCACAATAAGGAAAAGGACAAACACGCAAACACACAATTTCTGTTAATTGTTAAACAGCGTATTTACACAGAAGTGCAGCTAGAATTAAAAAAAGAGAGAACCTTGATGCTTCTTTGAAATTCAAAAGTGAATCTGCATGACGGCCAAGATTAGATCTTCCGCGTCCTTGCGTGTTAGTATCTGGACTAGAAGTACTGAAAAGAGAGAAAGGAAGAGAAGGATAGAGTGGGGCAGAGAGAGAGAGAGAAAGAGAGAGAGCAGTTACTTAGCAAATTGACCAACAATGAACAAATATCTACAACAATCACGTACTAGAAGAATCAATCAATTATATGAGGTGGTTTGACTGCAAAAGAGACTTTCTGCATAAAGTGGAGTATACAAGTACAAAAGAAGTGTTCAACTATAATTCGTGATAAGAAAAAAAAAAGGCTCAACCATAACTTAGCCCTTAAAGTATGACACGCCATACACTTAAACCCTTGAACAAAAAAGTCGTATATTTTTACCTTTCAACTATAAGATTTGTTCACTTTAACCCTTTTGCTAAAATTTCTTCCGACATTCCCCTCAAGGGTTAAAGTGTTAAAGGGTTAAGGGGCAAATATAACCAATATATAAAAAAAAGGGTTAGAATGTATAAAACTCGTAGTTAAGGGGAAAAAATATATAGCCCTCAAGGGTAATATCAGAAGAAGTTTCAGAAAAAGGGTTAAAGTGCACAAAATCTGTAATCAAGGGGCAATAATATAAAACTTTTTTGTTCAAGGGTTTATGTGTACGTGTCATACTTTAAGGGCAGGATTATAATTAAGAAAAAAAAGTAGCACAAAGAAACTAATTTCATTGTGAACATATAAATAAGTATGCTAACTAAAAAATTGAAGCAGATACCAATGACACTTCTCGGAGGCTTGGTGAACACCTTCTATTTTTGTATAAAAGTGAGCCAGAGATACCTTAGAGAGGTTCTGTGGTGGAAGCAATTATTAACAAGTGGTGTTAAAGGAAGAACAAGTTTTCCAACAAAAAGGAGGATATAGAAGGCTACTTAGCACAGGAAAAATCTTAAAATTCCTCGCTGAATTTAATTTAGAAACATGGTAATTGTGCACCAAGATGTATTCATAAAAGAAAAACCTAAGATATGCAGGCACGTACATTGTAGATTGTACAGATATCCCCATGACAGTCATTCTAACTGGTCATGCATCAAATATTCACTTGAAAATATATTATACATGCGACAGAGTGTGGCATATAAATTAGTCATACTCCATGTATCATAAGCTTGTACTTTGAAAACCTACAATGCATTATGTGGTATGCACAGCATGCAACTGAATGCATTATAGTATCAATACAGGGTGTCAGTAATTAAAAAGGCCAAATGTTAAATGGTCAACATACAGTAGACAAGAATATTTTTCATTTCTAAGTTAAATGAAAACTTTCAGTACATCTCCATTATATTTCCAGGAATTTGCACGGACAGGAATATTCTTATTAATGTACTTTAGAAGAAAGAAACGTTAGGTAGAAAGAAGAATTACAAGATCCTAGTTTGTACACCATCCCACTATTCAGATTTCGGATGAATTGAAGGCCCAATCATTATGACTCCTTAAAAAACCAAATTTTTGGTTTTCCTTTAGAACTTCCCATGCCAGCCTCACGAAAGAGATAGAAATAAAAATTTGTAGACAGTTAATTTTATACAAACTAGTGCCTCATATGATATAACTGACGAATGAAGGACCTAACTTATGTCGCATAAGAGAAATAAATTAGACAGAAGTAACATTGTAATGATACCTTGAGCTACCTGTCCTTTGCTCAACGTTAACATTCTTCCCGCTGCGTACCCAGAATGTATTTGGCACGTAAGGTACACTATGAGATAAGCTGGAACATGGGAGAGTAAAGTTCAAAATGTCATACTTGATAAGACTACCATATACCTGGACAAACAGAAATTTGAGAAACAGCTAAACCGAGAAGAAAGCAGAAAAAAGTTAATCGCATACAAATAAATCAACAAGCAAGTTGGCTTCTTGTGTCAAACTTAATGAAGGTGTAGGGTCATTACTTTAGTTGTTCCTTCGTCATTGTTTTCGACCTTCTGTTCATACATGAACCAGATATTGCCACGGCTGCTTCTAGTCTACGCTGATACAAGTTCTGAGGGCTCTCGTCATACTCAGTACTGTAGACATAAGGAACTAGACCAGATCAGATATATGACATGGTTAATAGCTTTAAGGAACACAAGGCATCCTTTTCTCCCTTGTTTGAGAAAACAGAATATAGATATTGAATTGCATCCTCTTACCTTTCAAGATCAACATGGTCTAACAAGTTACAGAAGGGACTGGTGGGCTCAAGAGGCGAATCACATGAATCATTATCTGGAGATTCACATCCTCCGGAAAAAAAAATGTGAGACATAAGTATGGCTTTGGAAGAACATAGTATTAGCTGACCCGGATGACGGACAAGGTCAACAAGTGTTTCCACAGAATCTAACACCACTACCACAGACATGTGCTTATATGAGTCTGTTCTCTCCATTACTCCTTCACGAGGTAAACCCTAGTTATAGAAAAAAGAGGTGCAAAAAGTTAGAGAACAGAAAGTTAGCCTCAACCTAGGTAAGTGCTCGGCCAATATAGAAAACACGCCGAACTTAATTCTGCTGATAAAGTACTCAGTACTCACAGCAACAAGTGTGCTGTCAAGTCCTGCAGCATCTGCAAGAACTTTAAATAAGATTGCCCGCGGATGACAAGAACCATGCCTCATTTGACCCAGCACGTGGATACCTTGACTCTCCAAGGCATCTGATCCTTCCAACAATGCGTCTTTCACATTATATGGCTTGCAACAATCAGCAACCTGTGAATTAAAAAGTAGGTCAAGGGCAAAGAAAGAATAGATAGCATAAAATTTTATTAATGCAGATATGATAAATACAAAGACTGCTCGTTTAGAGTTTATCATGCAATAAGAACTACATAAAAACCACACTATCTTCGTCAAGAAAACAACTAAGGAAATGCAGGAGTCTGGAATTATTATTTATCAATAACACATAATCACAGAGGCCCGGAAAAAAACCTGTCCTGCCTGATATCATTTGTGAACAGAAGAAATTAAATACTCAGATTTATCAAATAGATATCACAAATAACACTTCTACTTGCCAACGACAAATAAGTAAATGATACCCATTCTCCAATGAATAACACTTATTGTAATTTTCCACTTCCTTACTGTTAATATCCCTTTCAGATTGTTTTCCTCCTGTATATACAAAATGCTCGATTAAGATGAGATCCTTATGTAAAGATAAATTTGAGCTGAAAGATCTCCTAAACACTACCATAAGTCCATCATTAGACAATTGGAATTAGCAAATAAACACGGAGTTTCCAGCCTCTAAAAAAAATTAAATTTGAATAGTAAGGAAGTGGCAAGTTACAATCACTGTTGGTATGTACAACAATAAATCTTGAATTAAATGACTAAATGAAACACACATAGAAGGTTAAGATGGCTTCCTAGAAAACAAAAATATGAAGATAGAATTAATCAGATATTTAGTCACTCATCCCATTTGATGACCGCTAAATCTCACTACAGCTTCACCAGTGAACAGAACATGCAACCAGTCAACCACTTAAAAGGTATCTTAGAAACTTCAAAAGGATTCTTCTCACTGGTTGACTTTTAAAGGAATAGAAATTCACTAGAATAAAGAACAGATAATGTCCACTTTCAGAACAACATAATGTTATTGATCAGAATAAATCACAAGGTCTAACTATACATACAGAAAACAAGACCAAAAAACACTAGCTAAATCTTCTTATTTTTTTTACAAAATAATTTGATGTTCTACAATGACGATAAATTATACATAAACCTAGAGAATAAAAAGAAAACTACGGAAAAATATTACTGTAATAGAAATATTGATTTCAGAAATACTTAATATAACTGGTCTAACTAGAACCAAGGTTCGATTGCAACAAGTGGGAGACTGGAATTGGGTCGTGTCGATTTATTGTAATCCGTCTGGGCTCTAGAGAGGACCAGGTATGGGATCGCTTTTCATGGTGACAAACAAAAAAATCTCTCTATAAAAAACTCATTCTAAATCTTTGCACCAATTAAGAAAACTCCAAACATAAAGAATACAAAGAAACTTACGGAAAAATATTATTGTAATGGAAATAGTGATTTCAGAAATACTTAATATAACTGGTCTAACTAGAACCAAGGTTCGATTGCAATAAGTGGGAGATTGGAATTGGGTCGGTGTCGATTTATTGTAATCTGTCTGGGCTCTAGAGAGAACCAGGTACGGGATCGCTTTTCATGGTGACAAACAAAAAAATCTCTCTATAAATATCTCATTCTAAATCTTTGCACCAATTAAGAGATCTCCTATCATAAGTGTATCGAATTAATGATCTACCATTTGTATTGAATTCTAAAACTTGTAATTTACCCTATTAATATTTATTCTATTTTTAGTACTATCAATTAAAGTTGGTGCTTCAAAACTATTTTTGCAAAACCAAATACTCCTCCAAAATCATACAAACAATCCTCAGTTTGACAAGTTCAAGTCAAAGCTATTATCAGCTAACTATGTCACTGTACACCATTTTAAGTATGCGTACAGAACCACACACACACACACACACACACACATATCAACCTTCCGTATCTCTGACAAGTGCATACAACTGTTTCCTATCAGTATCTGATTCCTGAACAATCTGTAACAAGTAGCAACAATACGTTTATGATTTATGTATAGTGTACGTCAACACATGAACAAAAACACCACTTAAAGAATAAATAGGATGTGAATTGGCATGTCAATCCAACTAATAAAGACCCCCTTTTCAAGTAAAAAAGTAGTTTAGAAGTGTTAGATATGTATGACTAGGAAACACACCAAACCAGCTATCTTTTTTATCACTGCTACTGGATTTGAGCGTAATCCTTTAACCAGAGTCAGAGTCAACTGCTTTAACATAGAAAGCTTCTTATCTTTACGCATATCAACAATAACAACATCAAGTGCAACACCCTTCAGATCCATAGCATAAAGCTCGTCAAGTGAAGGAATCATGTCGAAGAGCTCCTTGATTCCCTTCTCCTGCATAATAGTTCAAATGAAATCAGTTCTAGTAATGTCAATCCTAGCTCATAAGTTTAAAATTGAACATTAAAAATCAATATATGATTCTGAAAATAGATAAATTAAATAGTCAACACTAAGGAACAATTTTGTAATTAAAAAAGATTACACTATGTCGGTAGCATTGTTGTCACGGTGATCAACTAGTCGACGACTAATCAACTAGTCGGCTTGGGAAAGTCGACTAGAGAGCTCGACTTGCGAATTGTTGACTAGTTGGTCGACTAATCGGTCGACTAATCGGTCGACTTATCAACTAGTCGGTCGACTAGTGCAAAATCCAATCAAAATTTAAAACACACAAAATTAAAATAAATTCTAATAACCTACTCAAGTACTCAACATCAGCAACAATCAACATGCTAATTTCAACATATATATCTTTATGTGGGTGTGTTTATGTATGAATAAATTGATTAAAACTGATTACAAGTAAAATTTGTTTCTATATTTGTATAGTCAGCTTATCCATGTGAGTATATAGAAAGGAAAATATAGATGTTTGTGTTTAACATCTCTATTTTGTGATTGAAATATATGAGTATGAGAATGTTAGACTTTTGTTGTAGAAAGCCAAGTATATAAGATATATATATATATAATTATATATTATTTAATTAATTATTATTAATTTATCGACTAGTCAGCGACTAGTCCACGACTATTCGACTAGTCCACGAGCTCGTCCTCCATCAACTCGACTCGACTTGTCGACGTGACAACCATGGTCGGTAGCAAAGTAATACAAATTATACAATGGTAGAACCTCTATAATTATAAAGTTCCTCTTTCACTTGACAACTACATGATCAAATCAACTTGGAACATATGGTGTCAGTGTAGTATACTGTGCTCAATAATATGCAACGTGCATTGACTGAATACATTATTTGACAAGACAAAGATAGTAAACTTAAATGATTAAATGAATTAACTACTGCCAATTGATGGCAGCGCGAACTTAATGCAGTCTACTTTTACCAGCATACATACGTTCAATGGCTATACGATATTGCATGTCATAATAATATTGAGAGCAATAATACATATGACGACCATAATAAAATTTTCTATTCTTTCATCATATATCATAATTAAATATGTAAATTTGAAAGAAGGAACCTCATCTCCGCCAACTTAAATTTACAATTTCATTAGAAACTTGTAACAATTGTAATCATGATTTAAGGTATCAGTTTTAAACACAGAAATGGGTCTTAATTTCATTAACTTGGCGTTTGCAGCTCCATGACAATCTTTTATACAACACCTAAGAATAATAATACCTCCAAATTGATGCAACTAAAAGTCTCATGAAATTTAAGATAAAACTAGGAACAAAATTGGTTACAAAATTTAGCTTTTACGTCTCTACAGAAGATTGAATCCACGCGCTCCTCTAAGATGAAAGCTCTGGTCATTTCTTGGACTTACGTTAAGAACTGCCAAGGAATATTTTGTTGATTACCTATAATTAATATAAATAAATCATAGAGAAACAATGGCACAAAAAGCAGTGGAGGAAGGAGTGGATTCAGATACAGATAGAGTCTTCGGGGTCACCACATATACATGGCTAACAATCAGTTTAATAACTGTACAATGTCAATGTGAGAAAATATGAGATAGAATAGGGGTAACAAACCAATTGAGAGGCAGACAAATCTTGTCCCGGTTAGTAAGGAGTGGGACAACATGCTAAAAAAATAAAGTATTAGGTCCTGAAAGATATTTTATATTATATGCTTTTCTGAGATGAAGAGTTGTTTTGCCGCATACTTCAATATTTAGTTTTTATCCATTCATACTAACACGGATATCTACTCCACAATTGTAAAACTGTGTGATTAATTATTTTCAGCTGTTTTTAGTTTTCTTTGCTTTTGCTAATAGTTCACCTACCAACCAAAGGTAATCATCCCGCTTACCTTACGTTCATTCAAAAAATGAAGAGGATGTTTCCATAAAGACCCTCGGCTCTAACAATGCAATAAAAATTCATATACAAAATGTACACATGAGACAGATAAAATTATTAAGCGAGAACAACAATATAACAGATATCAAGCATGCAGTACTCTGGGTAGACCTTCGCTAACAGCGTAACAGTATGTAGTACCCACATCAACAACGAACGAAATTCTGAAACAAGTCAATGCGAAGAATGCTGGAGAAACTTGAGCAGTTATTGGTTTGTGGAAAAACACCAAAGTCAAAACATTTAACATGTGTTCACTTCTTGAATTAGTGATTTATGATGTGCATTCTTACTATCATATAAGTGTGTTCCTGCTAAAAAGAGAAAAGATAAAAAGTTGTTTGCAGCGGCATTTCTGTGAACTCACCAAGAGAATAGAATAAAAACCATTAGGAATAGGTTCAGAAAGTTTTCCATGGTCCCATAGAATCTGTGATGCTTTTCTCCCTATCAACCCCTCCAGATCACACTCACCTTTTGGATCCTTACTAGCTGAGGCTTCTTTTGAGTAAACCTTTGAAACTGCTACCGGATTTTGCATGAAGTCTAAATCACAGGGTGTGGAAATAGCAGCCACTGGTTTATTAAGCTTGATACCATCATGCCTCTCCCCCATGTCCTTAATGATGAAAATTCTGCAATCATTTTTTCACATCTAACCCACTAATAATGAAATTCATGTGCTGGCTGGCAGAGTATATGATTCACATCTTCCATAACAAGAAATATGTATAACCTGCAAAGATATGGAAAGAAAAGTTATTAGTTGAGCATGATGTTAGCTGGGTTAACAGTGATATGCTCTGGCCAGTTCTAGTCTTAAAGTTATGACATAAAATAACTCATAGTCTCAGGCATGCATATAACAACTTGAATCTTCTTGGACAAAAAATTATGCAAATAATTTCTTTGTCTTTATGAATTAAATTTGAAAAAAAAATCAAGAAAGAAAAAAATGAATACACATGCACAAATAGGATAGTGTATATCCACAAATGGAAAGTTTATGCAAGATAGATACAGAGAGAGTAATTTGCAAGTTCTCATTACCGTAGACTACTAATTGTTGTCTGACATGCCCACAAATATACACAAAGCTCTCTAAAAATGTTATACATTGGGCAACTCAATAATGTAAGCGAATGACCCCAAAAATCATTTCTTGACATAAGCGTGAGAAAAGATAATGGTTCCAATCGTACTTTAAGGATAGTTAAAGAACACACAAGCACTGAACCCTGTCGAAGAACCAGGGGCTTCGAATTTAGAATGCACGGATCAAATTTGAGGTCACTCCTTCTCTTAGCATAAGATACCATCCTAGGAGATGAGAGATCTTAAAAGATAGAAACAAATGGCCAGTAATGAAGTGAAGATGTCTGGCAATGTGATCCTACCAATAACCATAAGTGTAATACTGTTCTATGAGTTAGTCTATGACACTAAAACAAAGGATCCCCAAAAGTTACCTTCAGGTAAGAGAAGCTAAGACCATTTCAACTGAAGCCAGGTTCTGTTGTAGCATGGTCATTCTAATTTGGTGACACTGATATGTTAGATGCCCACTAGAAGTTTAGAGTTTCATTTAAGCTTTTGCTTTTAAATCCTTTCCGAAAGTATTTATGGATCACATATCTCTAAAAATACTTTTTACGATAAAATAAGTGTCCAACCCTTATGATAGTTACTAGGCAGGGAGAACAAAAAAGAGTACCAACCTGTAGCAAGTCGCCATAAACCTGCTAAAATATGGAAAAGTCTTGACTCAGAGTTTTGTTTATATTTTACAATATATTGGTAAATTGTACTCTCTGCGTGGATAGCTTCGAGAGAGATGTATAAATATTTACAAATTGTATAAACCAGATAAAATTGAATTTAAAACAGAAAGTACTTCCTTTATCTTTTTTTTTGCTAAATAGAAAGTACTTCCTTTTAACATTGAAGAGTAAAGACACTATGCTGGCCTCTTATTAGCTTCGAAATTTCTCTAGCCACAATGCACTAAAGAATGAACTAGTCATATTGCTTTTGGGTTATGCATACAATAGTCGAGTTGAGGGGTGTTCCGAGTATAACTAGTAAATCAATTATGTAATATTATGAAAACTAAAACTCAAATTTCAGTAAACAAGAGAAATAATAAAGTAAGTAATAAATCTACCTGCTTACAGTATGCAGTAGGGGAAAAACTAGTTGGACACATACCTAGGCTTATGAATGTAAACCGGATATATCTAAAACCGAATAAATATCAACTACTCATTAAATATGTGAGGACCCTTTGACATGCCGTCCCACATCATTTCACCTACAACATTCTCTGTTAATGGAAATCACCGCTCCACCATAACATGTATACAACTTAAAACCATTTACCGAGTGGCTGCCTACACTTACAAATGAGTAACATTATCAAATTGCATCCAATGATCCAACATATGTAAAATAACATATACATCTAATTATTTCACAATAAAATAATATACCGTAACATAGAAATAATTAACCGCCGCATAAATAGAAATTCCTTTAAAACGAAAACCGCAGTAATCTATAGTTGTATACTAAAAAGCATTAAGCCATTGATCCATCCAGAAATTAACAATCTCTAACAAGTGACTACATACACAAACAAACGATCAACCTAATCAGAATCCTTTGAATTAGATATTAGTTAGATACGAAACGAAAACAATATCAGGAAGCTAATGATTAACGCCACATTGCCACATGTTAATGATCAGGCATATAATGATATAATTACATCTACAATTCACTGATTGCAATCACACTTACACTAAACAACAATAAATATGTCAGGCGATGAGAACAATAATCAGCTATCGAAAATACATAAATAAAAATGTACATAAGCAATGTATAATACATAGAGAGGGCGATGAAATGTAAAATTACCGGTGATTTTAATTGTTTGTATTTGTAAATTGTGGTGTTATAAATGCATACAAGTGTATGTGTGCAAGTAATTAAAAGTTTGTGTAGAATAGAACGACAAGTTTGAAGTTGGGGAAGAAGTGACAAAAAATGATAGAATCCCGAGTTTAGTGACAGGCAGGTGGGGCGATTGTATCTATGCACTATTTAGATTTGTCATTTAAATTTTACTCCCATCCTACTCCCATCCTCCCAATCATTTATTTACACTTCCATTTTTGAAATGTCAAATTCTTAACATTTAAAAATTTACCAAAAATAGTAAATGTGTTCCATTATTTTTCTACTTTTCCCCCTTTTCACATTACTTTTTACTCCATTATATTCTTTTTATACATTAAAAATTAACGGGTCTTACTACTTCACTTACTTTTCTTTCGCTTTTTCACTACTTTATACATATTTCTTAATTTTCGTGCCCAAACCAAAGGTAAATAATTGGTCGGGACGGAGGGAGTATAATATAATAATTATAAAACTTAAAATTTAATTGAATTTTATGAAGATTAACTATATAATATATATTACTTATATCAAAAAATCACTATAATTATTAAATTTAAATAGAGATTTTTTCGAAAATACATTTTTTGAAGTTTTTTTTTGGCAAAAATATATTTTTTCAAAGAAGTTACATATGTAATTGCTTGAGTGTCTTTACCAAAATAACTACTTACAAGCTTAATTGTACAAAATATCACCGTTATATATACGGTATTACTCCGACGAGAACCCTCACTATTATGAGATATTAGATTTAATTATATTCACTCATTTTAATTCATCATATTCATCTCTCACCGTTGATTTAATATTTAATATTTTAATACTTCATCATCTTTTATCTAATTCAACCACCCATCAACCACCATGACCTCCGGCGACTATCATTTTCGGCCACCACCACCCTGTTAGGAGACCAACAACAAATCATTACCGACAGACATAAAATCACCACAGTCAAATTAAAAATCACCACCGTAAAGCGAAAAATCATCATCAGATTATGAAAAATCACGCCGGTAACAGAAAGTCACCACATCTTACAACCATTTTTACCTAGCAGATTCATCCATGGTGACCAACTCCGACTACTGTACCAACATAATTACCGAAACATCATCATTAATCACCACTGACTACCACAACCTCCGATCATCTCCATCAAATACTATCGGCACACAACCACCTTTAATAACTACAATAACCCACACTAATTACAACTGTATAAACTCTCATATTTTTCAGCGACTCCACGCCACCAATTTCTCAACCACCTGCTGGTATAAACAACTGAGTAAAGCTCATACGACGTCAATGAACAAAAACTTATCTCAGCCAATCAATCTTAATTCACTTTTGATATCGACGATGTGAAATGAAGTAGCGATGACATAAATCGATGTTGTGCAGATCAATGATAATAGGGAACATTCAAATTCAGATGTGGTGGTGAAAATGGAGAAGGATGGGGAGAAGGGAGGTCGCGGAAGGTCAAAAACCGGACGGGACCGATCCGGACTGGACCAAAACCAGAATTTTTCAAAATTAAGGACCCGGGACCAGACCGGCTCTATTCGGTCGTGGGATCGGACCGGAAAAACCAGGTTTGGACCGGAATTATATCGGTTTGGACCGATTTAATTAATATATATATAAAAAATATTTTTATAATTTTATTTTAATTTTTCTTTTAACTTTATAGACATTAAAAAGTTTGTTACTTGGTACGCTAATAAAAATTTAAAATTAAGTACATATCTTATTATTTTAAAAGTAAATATTAATTTTTAAGTGTATGAATATCAATGTTTTATCACATGAAATACGAAATTTAGTAATTTAAAGTGTAGTGTCGATCTATTTTATTATATTAATTTATTAATAATTAATTTGGATCAATAAAATATGATATGGGTGAATGTTTAATATTTATATATATGATCGTATAAGAGATAAAGTAAATATATAAAATTATATATATAAATCCAGGTCCATTCAGGTCTGGACTGGATTTTTTCAAGTCTTGGACCGAAGACCTGATTTTTTCAATTATAAGGATCAGGGACCAGACCGGGTATGCTCGATCTGGTCCGAGTCTTGGACCGGTAGTCCCGGTCCGGTATGGGTTACAGGTCTAGACCAGAATTCTGTGCAACCCTAGACACGGTAGTTACCAGGTGGGCGGGCGTTGGTAAGCGGCGGCGGCGGCGGGAGGTGAGGGTGGAGAAAGACGGTGCATGGGTGAGGGTGGGAGAGAAGGGATAAGGAAAAAGTTGGGTGAGAGAAAGAAATGTATGATAGTGATTAAAAGAAAAGTATATAAATATTATAAAATGGAGGATTGAGATTAGATGGCATATCTCATTATAATTGGGTTCCTCAATTAAGTAACTCCATATATATATAATATTTGTTAGAAGAAATTGATGATATAAGTATTTAAACTATCAGAGTTTATTGATCAGCATTTGATATCAGTATTTAACAGTGGTGACGTCATCATCATTTATCATCAGAATTTGCTGATCAGCATTTGTCATCAGGATTTACTTACACCAGTTTCTGTCGAGCTAGAAATCAGGAGATATCAAAGGAGGAAATATCAGAATATATGTTGGTGTAAGACTTTACTTATTGTAGCAATCAATAGATGGATATGTTATAGGATTCTTTATTATATTGTAATAGGATTACTTATTGATTGTGTAACTGTGCAGTATATAAGCACATATTAGGTTTACACTTTGTTTGTTACGAATTGTTATATTATTCAAATAACTTAGAAGCGCTCAAGTATATATGTTCATACTTTGAAAGAGTATTGTAATCAGTTTTTATACATCAATCATAAAAACTGTTCATTGAATGGTATCTGTTATTTCAATTTGATTGTTTAACTGTATTCACCCCTTTTATAGTTGATTAAAGACCTAATAATTGGTATCAGAGTTTCTTGTTGATACACAAACAGTTTAAGATCCATAGAATAATTACTAATGGTAGACAAAGAAGCACAAAGGATTCCCCCACCTCCATCAGCCACAAATCTAATCAGCCACAATATGAGTAGATGTGAGGCTATCAAGGTACCAATCCTGAAGCCACTCCAAAGGCAAGGATATGATTGCAAAGTCTGGTAATGAGTCATCAAACTCTGATGATGACTCAAACTCTGAAGGTGAATCATACATTGAAAGTGATCATGACAACAATGAAGATATTGAACAAATGACTGCTTTTTTGGTTAAAAGCTTCAAAAGGATGGTCTATAAAGACTTCAAGAAGGGAAGAAGGTTTTCCAGGAAAGGCTCGAGTTCGTCAAAAACTGATGAGAGGAATTATAAAAGAAACTCTGATGAGAAGGAGTCAAAGTCTGGAAAATATGATAAGTCAAAGAAAAAGTGCTATAACTGTGGTAGAGTAGGATACTTTGCAGCTGACTACAGGAGCCAAAGGCTGAGAAGAAACACCAAGAAGAAAAACTGGGATGATACATCAGAATCAAATGATGGTATTAACTATGCTCTTATTGAAAATGATGATATTGAGGTTGATACTATTGAGTTAAAGGTACCTCAAACCACACTTGCTTTTAATATTGATGATATTTGTGAACTAAGCTTATTTCTTAAATCTCTGCATGTTAGTTATAGGGATCAAACACTTGAAAATGCTAGGACTAAAACTGAAAATTTTGATCTTAAGAAAAAGAATGTTCACCTAGAATCTGGGTTGATTTTCTTGCTGAAAACTCAAAAGGAAAGAGATGATGCTTTGTATGTTAAAGAACTAGCTAAAGAAAGAGAGGTAATTAAGCTTTGGACTATTTCAGGAAAAACAACTCAAGGTTTAATAGAAAATGGTTGTTGGGGTTCAGGATTAGGATATGATGTTAAAACTAATTCTGATAAGATAATTGGAAAAAAAACTGAGAAGGCTAAGCCAACAAGTATTGATAAAAAGGTAAAACTGAACAAGTCTTAGTTACGACCTATTAAGTTTAATTTAAGTGTTGATGTAGTTAAGTCAATTAATGAAAAAGGATCAACATCAACATCTAAATCAAACTTAAAAATTGATGAGTGTGAATAAGTTCACACCAAGTTAGTTAATGTTGGCTTAATGACTCAGAAACAGCTTAAGCAAAAGCTGAAGAAAATAAAAATAAAAAAAAGGAAAAACAGCCTAGAAAGAACATAAATGGAAAAGTAGGTGTTAATAAGGAGAACAAATATAAACCCATTCCTAATGCACCTAGAATGGCTTGTTTTAACTGTGATAGTGTTAATCATCTTGTTGTTGCTTGCAGGAAGAATAAAGGGATACATATTATTCCTCATAAGTCAGAGTTTAGGAATAGAACAGTTAGATATAAACCACATAATCCATGTTTTCATTGTGGTAGTGTTTGACATTCAATTTATACATGTAAAGAGTATCATAGTTTGTACTATGATTATTATGAACTGAAACCCTCTTTGAATAAATCAAAAATTATTTCTGCATGTGTGAACTCTGATGTTAAGAATGTTAGCATAAACTCTGATTCAAAATCTTTTGCTATAAATGTTAACAAACTTAAAAAGACCAAAAGATCCAAGCAAGTCTGGCCCTTAAAAATACTAACTAATTATATATCTAATTACAGGGTAACAAGAAAAATTCTCTTGTCTTGGACAGTAGATGTTCGGGACACGTAAGTGGAAATAAATCCCTGCTATTAGAGTTTAAGGAGGAAGTTGGCCTAAATGTTTCTTATGGAGATGGCAACTTAGGAAAGACTTTGGGATATGGAAAAAATCAAACTTGGAAATGTCATCATTGAGAATGTAGCTCTAATTGCAGGACTTAAGCATACTCTGATCAGTGTAAGTCAAATATGTGACAGAGGTTACCATGTGACTTTTTATGAAAAACATTGTGAAATTTTCAGTAAATCAGATGACAATGTTGCAATGACTGGTTACAGACATGGTAACTTATATGAAGCTAGGGTCTCCACAAATACTAATAATTCTGAAATATGTCTACTTAGTAGAGCATTTGTGGAAGATAGCTGGAACTGGCATAAAAGAGTTTCTCATCTCAATTTCAACAACGTCAATGAACTTGTGAAGAAGGATCTTGTGAGAGGATTGCCCAATGCAGTATTTACTCCTGATGACTTATGTGACTCATGCCAGAGAGCCAAATTAAGGAAATCATCTTTCAAGAGTAAAACTTAATCCTCAATTCTTGAACCATATCACTTGCTTCATATTGATCTTTTTGGTCCAATCAATGTAATGTTAATTGCAAAGAAGAGGTATGCACTTGTTATTATTGATGAGTATACAACGTACACATGGGTGTATTTTCCGCACATCAAGGATGAGACATCGTCCATTCTTCTTGATCATGTAAGGGAACTGGAAAAATGATCAACTCATACAGTAAAGATCATAAGAAGTGATAATGGAACTGAATTCAAGAATAACATTATGGAAGAATTCTGCAAATACAAAGGGATCAAATAAGAATTCTCTGCTCCTGGAACTCCACAGCAAAATGGTGTTGTTGAAAGAAAGAACATAACTCTCATAGAAGCTGCAAGGACCATGCTTGAAGAAGCAAAATTATTAACTTACTTCTGGGATGAGGCTCTGCAAACTGCATGCTTCATACAAAATGCAACATTGATAAACAAGCATGGCAAAACACCTTTTGAGGTGGTGAAAGGAAATAGGCCAAATTTGAAGTACTTTCATATATTTGGTTGCAAATGTTTTATTCTCAAAACTCATACTGAACATCTTACCAAATTTGATTTAAAAGCTGATGAAGGCATCTTTGTTGGATATCCACTGTCAACAAAAGCTTTCTGAGTTAATAATCTGAGAACAAGGGTGGTCATGGAATCTATTTATGTGTCTTTTGATGACAATAATATTATAGGTTTAGAAGATGTAGATGACCATGAAGAGTTGCTATTTAAAAATAAAGTACCATATACTGAACAGTTAAATCCTGATGATCTGATAAATTATGATACTGCAAGATATCACTTTAAACTTTGATGAGCCACATGTCAGTGGAAAATATACAAATACTGAAGCATATGTTGAGGGGAATCAACATGATTCACATCAAGAGTCAAGTGATTCAAATCAAGAAATATCAGTAGATACTCCATCAGACTCTGATTCCTCAATTACTGATGCAACACATACTGATAGTACTGGAAATACTGATTCAAAGGGAGCTTCAGAAAATAATAGTGGTACAAAACAAAGTGAGACGAGAGACTTCATGGATCAAGGGGGAGGCTTCATTTCAATAAGTCAACTTCCTTCTGCAATAAAATGGACTAAGTCACACACACCTGACTTAATTATTGGAAATCTTGGTAATGGTGTAAAGACCAGAAAAGCCACTCAAAATTAATGTCTCTACCATTCTTTTCTATCTCAAACTGAACCCAAGAAACTGGAAGAAGCTCTTCAAAATGCTGACTGGATCACAACAATACAAGAGGAGTTGAATGAATTTGAAAGGAATAAAGTCTGGACATTGATACCAAGACCAAAGAATAGATCAGTAGTTGGTATAAAATGGGTATTCAGAAACAAGACTAACAGTGATGGAATTATTACAAGAAATAAATCAAGGCTGGTTGTAAAGGGTTATTCACAACAAGAAGGCATTGATTATGATAAGACTTTTGCTCTAGTTGCAAGGCTTGAGGCAATCAAAACTTTTCTAGCCTATGCTGCTCACATGAAGTTCAAGGTATTCCAAATGGATGTGAAGAGTGTATTTCTCAATGGTGAACTTGAAGATGAAGTTTATCCAGGTCATGTTTATAAGCTGGATAAAGCACTCTATGGACTAAAGCAAGCTCCAACGATATGGTATGAAACACTTTCTCAATTCTTATTAGAAAGTGGTTTCAAAAGAGGTACCATTGATAAAACTCTATTTTATAAGTACCATGGTAAGGACTTGTTGTTAGTTCAGATATATGTTAATGATATCATTTTTGGTTCTACTAATGATAAACTTTGTGAGAGATTTGCAAAGCTAATGTAGTGAAGATATCAGATGAGTATGATAGGAGAATTGAGTTATTTTCTTGGATTATAAGTCAAGCAAACTGAAGAAAAAATCTTCATCAATCAAGGAAAATATACCAGGAATTTGCTCAAAAGGTTTGAGATGCAAGACAACTCATCTGCAACAACTTTTATGGCCACTGCAACCAAGTTAGATTTAAATTCTGGTTCATCAGTAGATATAACTAACTATAGATGTATGATTGGTTCACTCCTATATCTGACTGCTAGTAGACCTGATATCATGTATGATACATGTTTGTGTGCAAGGTTCCAAGGTGATGCAAAGGGAACCACATCTATTAGCTGTGAAAAGAATTTTTAAATATCTCTAAGGCACCACGAATCTTGGATTATGGTATCCTAGAGATTCATATTTTAAGCTAATTGGACATTCCGATGCAGATTTTGCAGGATTCAGAATAGGCAGGAAAAATACTTCAGGAAGCTTCCAATTTCTTGGTGGTAGATTGATTTCTTGGTTTAACAAGAAATAAAAGTTAATTTCCACTTCAACTGCAGAAGCTGAGTATATTATTGCAGGAAGTTGTTGTGCTCAAATTCTTTAAATGAACAATCAGTTACTGAATTATGGGTTAGAGTATTTTAAAATTCCTATATATTGTGATAATCAAAGTTCTATTGCAATGACAGGAAATCCAATACAACATTCACTGACTAAACACATCAGCATAATGTACCATTTCATAAGGGAACATGTAATGGAAGGTATAGTGGAATTGTAATTTGTGCCTACAGCTCAACAATTAGCAAATATCTTCACCAAAACCACTCCGTGAAGCAACTTTTACAAGACTGGTGAATGAATTGGGAATGATTTCAGGACAATTCTCAAACACCGATGGATAAGTTGTTATCTATGACAGATAAATATGATCAGAGTGTGGTATATTTTTCTATGTATCAGTATTTCTTAAAGTCTGATAATTGTGTTAAACACTGATGCCATGTATTCATGCTAATTGTTACTTAAGATTGTAGTTGAGTTTAAATCCTGACAGTTAAACTTTGACAATAGTTGCTTGATAAACTCTAATTATATAGCTAAATACTGATATTGGTCAAAGTTGAGTTGACTGATAAGTCCTTACAGTAGTTGATTAAATACTGATAATAGTTAAATCCTGGTTGATTGTTAAACTCTGGTGACTTTTTGAATTTATTCAAAAATATTATAAAAGCAGTATTTTAATTAAAAACAGTGATGTAGTAAAGTGGGTAATTTTATGTAACTGATTACAGGTGTAAAGCTGATGGCGTGAGTTTAGGAAAACATGATTGAGCTTTTGTAAAATAGTATCTTGTGTAACTGTGCACGTAATTATTGCACATTAATATACGCTCCATGATTGTTTTCCAGGTCAATGACAACTTGCCATGTGTTCCACTAAGTTGAACCATTTGTGTGAGTTAGAGTATAGTGTTAAACAAAATCACTTTTCTGATTTTCAATTATCACTTTATTAATTTCTTATCATTCTCTTAATCTCTAACTCTTTTCTTCTCTCTATGATAAACACTGATACCCTCAGTTTTTAAGCTTTTCTACACAGATTAATCATGACTTCATCTGCTACATCATTGACTTTTATTCATGGAGGTGCTAAGTTTATCACCAATAACTACACTGTTATTCTGGATAACACTGGAATAATTCCTGACTTTCACATCTTTCAGGATTTATTAAAATCCAGTGAGTTGGGGTTTGCTTTGACTGAACCTATAGTTATTTCTAGGAAACAAGTTCTCGCTTTTTGGAGAACTAGTATTTATGATGCTGGTGGTGCCAGAGGATCTCCAAGAATCACTTTCGACTTTAATGAGAAAATTGAAGGTTATTACTCCTCAAACGGTAAGAGAAGCTCTACATCTTCCAGCTCATCAATCTTATACCTCATTCATTAGAGATGCTAAGATGAGGAGGTTTTTCTCAGAGATTGGATATGATAAGGATATGAAGAACAAGGGGAAGTTGAAAAGAAATGGTCTAAGGAAGGAATGGAATTTCTACTTCGACTGCATTACCAGGGCTTTCAACAAAAAATGCACTAATCATAACACAGCAAATTGGGTACATTCTAATCAATGGTGCTCACTATGATTTTGGTAGAGTAGTTCTTTGTTTTATTGGGGATAGAATAAAAGCTGATTCTAATATAGTTTACTATGCTGGGGTTTGTTAGTTAATTTTTTGTAATATATAAGTGATGATGTCAAAGATTACTGAAGATACCAATATCATTAGTGTTCCTGATCAAAGTGTGAAGCAAAGCTAAATGGACATCTGATCTAAGGAGAATAATGAACTGTTACTTTTCATAATCTGTTAAACTTGGGGTTAGTCTTGTTAACAGGCATGAATGTGTGTTAAGCAACCTTCTCACCAATTGAGAGAGATTGTTGTGCAAGACATGCCTGTATCTCAACAAGACTAAGTCATATTGACAACCCTAAGTAAGTTGTATTGTTATCTTAGTTTGTATTTGTACTTGTAACACTTTAAAATCTGTAAAAATGCAAATGAGCTGACTGGAGTCTTTTTCCTGAAACAGTATCAAGCCTAAGGATTCTATTTGGAAGAAGATCAAGAAGATCATGCCTCAGGAGAATTTTGAAGAAGCTTGGAGTTGAATAAATCTGTTTGGATAAAAATACTCTAAATCAAGATCTCTATAAGTCACAGATTTAGTGTTATAGAGAAGTCATTCGAGAACTCCAAATGACTTATCGAGAAGTTAGGAAAGCTATTAGAGAACTCATAGAGATATCGACAAGTCCAGAAGACATTAAGGTTGGAGATATCGACAAGTCATTTCTTCACTAGAGAACTCAGAGTTATCGAAAGTCTACATTCATTAGAGAACTCTGAGTTATCGATAAGTCAAAGTCCACTAGAGAACTCAGAGATATCGATAAGTCAAAATTCACTAGAGAACTCTAAGTTATCGACAAGACAAAGTAAAGACATGATACTAAGAGATCTCAACAAGCTAAAGTTTCATTCGAGAACTCAGAGACCTCTATAAGTCAAATTCACTAGAGCATTAGAGACCTCTATAAGTCATTATACTTATCGAGATGTCAAGATCTTTATATGCCTAATTGGAGATTTTGAGTAAAATTCTCAAAGTACAAAATCACAGACCAATTCAATATTCAAGATTTAAAATCAACAAATAATCCAAACAGGTGGATTGACAAGTCTACAAAAAGCAGCTTGAAGAATGTGCAAGATCAATGGTAAAGATTAACTGACAGAGGAAGATTAAAATTATCACAGGATGCTAAAGATCCTTCCGCTTTTGTAAAAGGGTTCGGATGCTAAGCCAGAAATGGAAGATCTACTTTTCTATAAATAGAAATGACAAGTGACAGTTTAGAAAAGCTAATAGCATGTCTTATTGTACACTGTGTAAACCAGCAGTTAAACTGAATTATAAATTAACACTGGTCCTTCAGTCAGTTGTAATAATTTAGATCAAATTTCTTGTAACACTCTCAAGGAGAAGCTAAGCTCTTTATCAACAAAGAGCCTAGAAATTTTGTAGGAAAACATTCTTAATTTTAATATAAAATTAAGTGAGTTTTGAAGATTTGTGTTCTTTATTTTCTGCAAGCTTAATTTCTGCATGAACACATTTTACTACAAGATTTAATTTACTTTGTTCAACCATAAACATTCAAGAAAAGCCCAAAAACAGTAAAACACATTCACCCCCCCTCTCTGTGGGTTATTCATTTCCTAACATTTTTAATATCTATTTTTTCATTACCCCAATCCCTGCTAATCAAATTATTTCAGTGTTTAAGCTCACAAAAAGGGCTTTCTCTGATTTGATATCTAATAATAAAGAGAAAGTTGCTCTTGCACCTCTCAGGCTGCTACTCTCTGCCAGGAACTTGTTAATTGCAAGGATTCCTGAGACTTATGGATTGTAAAATCAACAGAGTGCTAAGCTACAGGAAATTACTGTTAGGAACCCCCGTGTAGCTAACCCAAACACCACAACCCAAATACTTCCTCAAACACAATCCACCTCAGGTGCCTCTCGAAAGACACATGTTGTAAAAAGGAAGAAACGAGCAAAATCTAATGCTTCTATTGAGAACCCACATGACATTAAGGATTCTATTGAGAACTCACAAGACATTATTGCCCAGTCTGATAGGCCTTATAGTAAGAGAGTTGTGTTGAAGTTTGAACAGGACACTGGAGCTAATACCATTGCTGGAAGATCTAGTGGTTCCAAGATACAAGTTTCTCCTTCTTCTAAACCTTCATATATTATAACAAGAAAACTTGTACTTCCCGAGATGGAATCAGAGGATGAGGACAATGCTACTTTATCATCAAAATTCAAGAAGCTAAATTCTGATTCTACTCAGATTTCAGTTGTATTACCAACTGAGAAAGGCACATCAAATTATGATGCTGTAATTACTGATTCAAGCCCAGGACCAAGGAAAAAATAAGTTGTTCAAGACCTACTTTGTTCAATAAAAGCTGAAGCTCAAATAGAAAATAGATGAGGAGGGATAAGATGTATTCATGTCAGCACAACCAATTACTGATGCTCACGAAAATATAATTGTTGATACACCTGTCACAATTTCTAATTCTCTAGTAAAACTGAAGAGAGAAGTAAGAGAGGTCACTCATGAGCAAGTAGAGAAGATAGTTAAAAGGCTGCATAAATAGGGAAAGTTTCATGGATCAAGCACACAAGAACCTGTATCTCAAAGGGATGCAATAACTACTACAAATCCTGATCCAGTCACACAAGAAACTACATCTCAAAGGGATGTAGAAGACATTGCACCTCTTTCTACTCATTCAATCCAAGACTGGCATGATGCAGCTACAGCTAAAATAACTCATGAGGTATCAAAGGTCAAAGATGTTTGCATGGATATTGAGTCTCATTCTTCTAAGAAGACATCTAGGTTGAAACTTGGAGCTGCACATGAGTCTGATACTGAATATGAGGAGAGAAGTACACAAGAACCTGAGTTTTAAAGTAATCCAGCAACTCTTGAATCTCCAGCCCCACAAGAACCACTACCTTCAAGTGGTAGTGAAGGCTTGACTCCTGGTCCAGTATTTTGGTAATTGATCCTGAAGGAAGGATACATCCAACTCCACCATCTACTGATATTCTATCAGTACCTCCTTTGGATGCTATCTTAGAAGCTGATCTTTGAGAAGCACAAGGTATAAATACTAATCTTTCTTTATCAACATTTAATTTAAATCCTGATATGGTTATGTTATTTTCTACTAAGTTCTATAAATCCTGATGGTATGATCATGCCTAGTCCTTTACAAAAGGGTACCCCTAATCATGTGATCACATACGACTCTTCTCAACCACCTCTTATTTATGTAGGACAAAATTTTCTGAGCCTTTCATGTGAGGATGAGAGAAAAAATTTAGAGAAAAACAGAATTAAAGGGAGGCAGGATCCTTACCAGGCAGAAGGAGAGGTAGATGACTCTCAAGATTTAGTTAATCCTTGTAAGAAAACTCTGACTCTTAAAAGTCATGAGACGAGTGTAGTGAGAAGTAGTGAGACTATATTATAAGAATATAGAGATTTAAGTGGTTCTTTAATTGATTTTACAGGTGCTCAGAGTAATAAAGAAATGGTTGCTGATATCCATCCTGTAATCCCTATAGTAAACTCTGATGATGCTGATAATTTCCCTGCAGATCTAAGTACTGATACTTTCTTACAGTCCACTCATATTTCTATTCCATCCATTGGTATTCTCCATGTTCTTGTTGATGTTCAAGAAGAAAAATAGTCCACTCAAATTCACTCCACAATTCCTGAATCACCACAGCACTCTACTGGCACTGAAGTTTTGGAAATACCCACCGATGTTCAACTTTATATGGCTATAATTTATGAAGATGTAGAGTTAAATGATGATGGTATGGCAGTTTATGAAGCAGTTAGATCACATACTGCTCCAATTCCTGACTCTTTTTTAATGCTGATGCTGAATAAGAAGTGGCACAGTTAGTCAAGGAACCAGTTGTTGATGAAGAATTTGTTCATGAAAGTGAGCCTAATGATGGAGAATATATAAATATACAACTAGATTTTGTTGAAGATCTTGATGAAATTATCTTCCCTGAAGGTATGACCATTAGAGAGAAGCGATTGAAATTAGCTGAGTCAAATGCTAAAATGAAAAAAGAGTTTTTTGATGCAGAATGGGATTCTAAATGGAAGGATTCTTCATATCATATCTTTGTTGTTAATGCTTCTAAACATTTGGAGACAACAGAGAAGAACATTGCAAATTCTGACATTCTTACTCATCTTAAAGCTTCTACATTACTGATTAGATCAGTTCAAAATACTCAGGCTAATGCTAACTCTCAAATTGACAAACTCAATGATGCTTTCTTGGAAACTAAACTTACCCTTGGACATGAGATGACCAAGCAATTGAGTCCTATCATTGCCAGACAGGACAAATTGAAAGCCAACCAAGCTAAGTTGGAGGCAACTCAAAAAAAAATGTTGGGGTAATTGGATGAGGTACAACAGTCTTTGGAGCTTATTGTTTCACTTCTGCTTGGTGATGATGCCAAAAAGGGGGAGACAATTTTGAAATCTAAATGCAAACAACTCCAACTGAAAGATGTTGATGACAAAGATGATGGTCCTTATGGAGGGAGTAAAGGAGGAATAAAGGAGAATCTTGGGAAGATAGATGGAGAACTAGTTGGAACTAGCGGTACTTCTAAAACCACTAATAGTCAATCTAGAAAAGGTGGAGAGAGATGGAGAAGTGGAAGACAACAAAAACTGACTGTGACTACAAAGCAAACTCTAAAAGTCATAAATGCTGATGAAGACCAAGGTATTTTGGAGATAGAAGCCGGTGCTGAAGAAAGTTAATTTTTATAGACATTAAAGTTTAAAGGAAAGAAGACAACTCTGTTCTACAAGGATCCTAAAATACAAGCATTTGATTCTGAGGTGAGTAGAAGGATTTTTGAAAGGGAAAATCCAGGAGTTGATCTTGAATAATTGAGGCTTATCGAAGAGGAAATCAAAACTTTGAGACAATAACTGCTGATATTGTCTCACCATATGAAGACTTGGACAAAAATCAACCAAAGGATTAATGATAAAAAATCAGCCAAACTAAATCTGAAAGACATGTTCTAAGGTTTCAAGCTATATTAAATGCTGATAGGAGTTATAAGGGAAATGAGAAGATTGGTGAGAAGTTTAAGCCAAAGTTTAAGAAGAAATCAACATCTACTAAAACTCAAATACTGATAGACCCAATATATTTAGTAAGTCAAGATCATGATGATGCTGATGAAGAGAAGATTTTTGAAGAAGAAGCTAATTAGGTTCATAAAAAGAGAAAATTTATTCCTGGATCTGATTGGGCTGAGAAATTATAAATCATTCCAACCCCTGACAATGCTCAAGTTGGAGAAGTAATTGCTAAAATTCAATCAGTCACAACCACTGATACTACTCAAGTTGACAGTACAATTCAAGGAATAAAAGATGATCTTTCAAATCCTGACAGAAATTTAAACTCTGATTTAGAAGGCTCAAACTCTGATAAGCCGGAATTAACTCTTGAAGAGAAGAATAAGCTGTTATGGGGAAGTAAGACACATGCACCTAAAAGAGATTCTTCTAAGACTATCAATAAGATTTATAGTGGTAACTCACAGTCTAGAAGAGCTGGAAGAAGAGGTGGCTTGGGACTTCCAAATGCTGATACATATACTAGAAATGCTTTGATTCTAAGAGAGCCTGGAAATCTGACAGGAATGGGAGATAATGTACAGTTTGAAGATTTACAGAAGATCATATCTGTTCAAATAATGCTTGATTTGTATGACACAAATAAGCCTAATGAAAAGATGTTGTATTTTCTGGAGTCTGGAAAAAGGTTGAAGATTTCACAAGAACAAATGAGAGATAAACCATGGAAAAAGTTGGAAAAAGTTATCACATTACTGTTGAGTGGCATTTATGACACTTTATTACGCTCCGTAAAGCTTTGGATTGATGTTTTGCACTCAAGTTGTTAGAATTTTTAACGTGTTTTTGTAGTGCTTTTTGCATGTCAGGCATTTACTAGGTAACCAGGTGAATTAGCATGGTTTTAGTGCTAATTTAGTGTTAGGATGGTGTCTAGAATAAAAGCTCGTAAAAAGACCAGCTCAAATCAGCAAGAAAAGAAGAAGTCAACATTTTTTCCAGAGAGACGGCACGCCTGCGCTATGATAGCGTGTGACCGCGCCAGGAGTCCAGAGATGCAGCGCGCCCGCGCTGGTCAAGCGCGTGGTCGTGCCAGGTCAAATTCAGAAAATCCTGTTTCTCATGGAATTTTGATCCAGAAGACTTCTACTTTGCGTGGGCTGCTATATAAACATAACTTATGCTCGTTTTTTATAAGGAGACATACCAGAGCTTAAGGAGAAGGCGTAAGAAGACCGTAGAGTACAAAATCAACCAAGGCGAAGAAGATCTTGTTTAATCTTGTGATTCTTTGTTCTAAGTTGTAACTTTGGATGCTAGTTTTCTTATTCGTGAACCTTTACTCTTTTTTTGTACTTGGTTTTATTAGGTATAAAGATTTCGGTTATTATACCATGCTTTCATTGGAACCCACGATGATGATGAGTCTGATCATGGGCTAATCGTTATTGTGGGGTTCTAAAGGATTAATTTATGGATTTCTTTAGTTAATTTTTTTTGATGCCTTACTGTGTGGTGATTGTATGATAACCTAGTTTTGGTTGTGCTTATTCGTCTTATGAGCGTCGCGAACTTATAAGATAGTGTGTTAATCTTTAATGAAACGAAAGTGAATTAAGGGTTTAGAACTTGCCATGCTAGCATAGGTTCATGTATTCGTTATGCATGATTCGTAGGTAATTTTAACCATCTTACTTGCCCTATGTACTCATGAGGGATAACTTGTGCTTTAAACCGTTATGTTGTCAAATTCTATAGATATATAGGGTCTCAATATAATTGGTGTCTATTCAGCTTCTATCTCTTTTATGGATGTCTGGTAGTATGGTATTTGTACAATGACGGTTGGCGTTTATCATTTTCATGTTATCTGATTAGTGTAATCACCATTACATGCTAAGGTTAAAAACAGAAAGGCTATTGAATGAAGTATTTAATGAAGTTAAAATCCCATGTTTGTGTCATATATTAATCAATTCTCTTTAATCTCTTAGTTTATGTTCTTTAGTATAATCTCTTAGTTAATCTTAGTATAAACAACCATAAATTGTTAATCATCTTAGCATTGGATAATAACCATACTAGTGTTGCATAAATACATTTATTGAAATTAACCTAAACCTATCCCTGTGGGAACGAACTATAATTTATTCTATATTACTTGTGATCGCATATACTTGCCTGAATATTAGTGTGTATTTTAGCCCTAACAAGTTTTTGGCGCCGCTGCTGGAGATATCGGTGTTAATTTTTAGTTTATGTGTTTTTCATCATTGGTCGTTAAAGTTCAATGACTCGAACATTATTACTTACTTAATTCCTTGTCGTGTTTCAGGTACTCTAGCGAGCGTGTATGCATACGCGCTCTCGGTCTCGTAAGAAGACACTAGATCAAGCTGAGGAAGAAGTTGTAGTCGAGGAGAAAGTTGAAGAAGAAATCTTAGTTGAGAAGGAAGAAGAAGCTCTTGTTGCAATGGGAGAACCAGAAACAAATCCAAAGGCTTTGATGGACTACTCTCAACCGAAGATCGATGATATTCAGTCTAGCATTGTTCGACCAGCCATCTCAGCTAATACCTTTGAGATCAAGTCGAGCACGATTCAGATGATACAGAATTCAGTTCAGTTTGGGGGTTCTCTGACAGAAGACACTAACATGCACATCAGAGATTTCATCGAGATCTACGACACTTTAAAGTTCAATGGAGTTTCAGAAGGTGCTATTAAGTTGAGGCTTTTCATATTCTCTCTGCGGGATAAAGCTAAGTGCTGGTTACATTCTTTACCACCAGGGTCTATCATCAAATGGGAGGATCTTGCTCAGAAGTTCTTAACCAAATTCTTTCCTATGGCGAAGACTGCTGCAATCAGAAACGCACTTACTCAATTTGCTCAACAATTTGGAGAATCTTTATGCGAGGCTCAGGATTGATATAAGGAGATGCTTAGGAAGTGTCCTCATCATGGGATGCCTGACTGGGTGATCATTAACTGTTTCTATAATGGTTTAGGTGCTACTTCTAGACCCATGCTTGATGCAGCATCAAGAGGAGCCTTGTGGGCTAAAAGCTACGATGAAGCTTATGAATTAATTGAACTGATGGCTGTGAATGAATATCAGAATCCTACTCAGCGACTATCTCGGGGTAAGGTAGCAGGAATTTTGGAGTTGAACGCAGCTACTGCTATAGCTGCTCAAGTTAAAGCTTTGACGATGAAGGTGGATTCTATGTCTAATTATGGAGTTAATCAAATCACTAGTGTCTGTGAGCTTTGTGATGGTGCCCATGAGACTGATCTGTACGCCATTTCTAGTGAATCAGCTCAGTTCGTGAGCAACTTTCAGATGTTGCAGCACCCTGTACCAACCACCTATAATCCTAACAACCGCAATCATCCTAACTTTAGCTGGAGTAACACTCAGAATGCAGTTCAGCAGCCTTACTAGCAGTATCCATCAAAGTAGTACAACCTCCTGGTTTTCAGCAACCACAATATGCACCAAGGAAACAACTCCAGCTGCAACAGTCGAATGAAAAATCTGAATTGGAGGAGTTGAGGCTCATATGCAAGAGTCAAGCGGTTTCTATCAAGACCTTAAAAAATCAAATTGGGCAAATTATCAATGTCTTGTTAAATCGTCAACCTGGTACACTTCCTAGTGACACTGAAGTACCAGGAAAGAGGGAAGCAAAAGAGCAGGTAAAGGCAATTACATTAAGGTCTGGGAATGTTACAAATCCCGAACACTCTCAAGTTTCGGACGAAGAAGCTGTAGCTGAGGAAGAAGTACAAAAGGAAGCTAAAATGGAACCAAATAAGACTACTATTGAACACACTCATCCTGAGGGTAATACATGGGAGAAACAGATATATCCTCCACCTCCCTTCCCTAAGAGGCTGCAGAAGAAAAAGATGGATAAGCAGTTTGAGAAGTTTCTGGAGGTGTTCAAGAAACTTCACATCAACATACCTTTCACTGAAGCTCTTGAGCAGATGCCTAGTTATGCAAAGTTTATGAAAGGTATTCTTTCTCAAAAGGTGAAGCTCGATGATTTAGAGATAGTCCCTCTCACGGAGGAATGCAGTGCTGTGCTGCAACAGAAGTTACCTCCGAAGCTTAAAGATCCTAGAAGCTTCACTATTCCTTGCACCATTAGAAAAGTGTCATTTGACAAATTCTTATGTGACTTGGGAGCTAGCATCAATCTGATGCCTTTGTCAATCTTCAAGAAGTTAGAATTACCGGATCCAAAGCCTACTTATATGACTTTGCAGTTGGCCAATCGTTCTATTACTTATCCACAAGGCATTATTGAGGATGTTTTGGTCAAGGTGAATAAACTCATCTTTCCTGCTGATTTTGTAATTCTTGATTTCGATGAGGATAAGAAGATTCCCATAATCTTGGGAAGACCTTTCTTGGCGACTGGCCGAACCTTGATTTTTGTGCAGAAGGGTGAGCTTACCATGAGAGTGCTGGATCAAGATATAACTTTTAATGTGTTCAATGCTATGAAGTTCCCTACGGAAAATGAGGAGTGCTTAAAGGTGAAGTTGGTTGATTATGTGGTTACTTCAGAACTTGATCAATTGCTAAGGTCTGATGCCTTAGAAATCTTATTGGGGAATTTTGATAGCAAGGATGATGAAGGTGATGAGTAGTTAAAATATCTGAATGCTTTTCCCTGGAAGAGGAAGATGGATATGCCTTTTGAATCTCTTGGAATGGAGGAGCTGAACAAATCTCCTAAGCGCCTCAAGCCATCTATTGAGGAAACTCCTACACTTGAGCTTAAACTATTACCTGAACACTCAAGGTATGCTTTTTTAGGTGATGCATCTACTTTACCTGTTATTATTGCATCTGATCTTTCAGGTAGTGATGAGGAAAAACACTTAAGAATTCTGAGAGAGTTCAAATCGGTAATTGGATGGACGATAGCAGATATTAATGGAATCAACCCTTCTTATTATATGTATAAAATTCTGCTAGAGAAAGGTAGCAAGCCTACTGTTGAGCAACAAAGAAGGCTCAATCCTATCATGAAGGAAGTTATGAAGAAGGAAATTCTTAAGTGGATGGATGCAAGGATCATCTATCCCATTTTTGACAGTTCTTGGGTGAGTCCAGTTCAGTGTGTACCAAAGAAAGGAGGTATCACATTTGTTGCTAATGAGAAGAATGAGCTCATTCCTACTCGAACAGTCACGGGGTGGAGACTTTGCATGGATTACAGGAAGCTGAACAAGACCACGAGAAAAGATCACTTCCCTATGCCGTTTATTGATCAGATGCTTGACAGATTGGCTGGGCATGAGTACTACTGTCTTCTGGATGGCTATTCGGGCTATAATCAAATTTGTATTGCTCCGGAAGATTAGGAGAAGACTACTTTCACTTGTCCATTTGGTACTTTCGCCTTTAGAAGGGTTTTTTTTGGTTTATATGGGGCACCTGTCACATTTCAAAGATGTATGATGGTTATCTTCTCTGACATGATTGGTCAGAATGTGGAGGTGTTTATGGATGACTTCTCTATGTTTGGCGATTCTTTTGATGAGTGCTTGCAGAATTTTGGCGACGTTCTTAAAAGGTGTGTTGAGACCAACTTAATTCTCAACTGGGAGAAATGTCACTTTATGGTGCGACATGGCATTATTCTTGGGCACAAGGTCTCTAGTAAGGGTCTTGAGATGGACATAGCCAAAGTGGGGGTCATCAAAAATTTTCCTCCACCAATTTCTGTTAAGGGAGTACGCAGTTTTCTTGGTCATGCGGGCTTCTACAGGCGGTTCATCAAGGACTTCTCAAAAATTTCTAAACTTTTATGTAATCTTCTAAATAAGGATGTCCCGTTCAATTTTGATGACGAGTGTCTAGCTGCTTTTGAGTTCTTGAAGAAGAGTTTAATCACGGAACATGTCATAACTGCACCTGATCGGAATGAACCTTTTGAGATGATGTGCGATGCAAATGACTATGCAGTTGGAGCATTTCTTGGGCAGAGAAAGAACAACATATTTCATGTGGTCTACTATGCTAGTAAGACCCTAAATGGTGCTCAACTGAATTATACTACTACTGAGAAAGAACTTCATTGTCTACAGTTTTGAGAAGTTTTGATCTTATCTGCTTGGGACGAAAGTAACAGTTTTCACTGATCACGCTACAATTCGATATCTCGTCTTGAAGAAGGACTCGAAGCCTAGATTGATTAGATGGGTTCTTTTACTTCAGGAATTTGAGTTGGAGATCAAGGACATAAAAGGTACTGAGAATCAAGTCACTGATCATCTCTCTCGTTTGAAAGATCCGAGTGCAACTTCACTGGATAAGACATTGATAAATGAGTCTTTTCCCGATGAGTAGCCGTTTGGAGTATAATAGGAAGAACCGCAGTTTGCAGATATTGTGAATTATCTTGTGAGTAATATCTTGCCTCTCGACTTGCCGTACACTTAAAGGAAGAAGTTTCTTCATGAAGTGAAGTGGTACATGTGGGATGAACCATATATATTTAGGCAAGGAGCTGACCAAATCATCAGGAGATGTATTCCGTACAACAAAACGGGGGGGGGGGGGGAGGGATCTTGCAAGACTGTCATTCAACTGTTTATGGAGGCCACTATGGTGGAGAGAAGATAACAGCCCGTGTCCTGCAAATGGGATTCTTCTGGCCTACATTATTTAAGGATGCGCATCACTTTGTTTTGAAGTGTGATCGATGCCAGCGTGTGGGTATTATGTCCAAGAGGGATGAGATGCCTCTTAATGTGCTTCTTGAGGTGGAAGTCTTCGACATTTGGGGAATCGACTTTATAGGGCCGTTTATCTCATCTTGCAATAATCAGTATATCTTATTGGCGGTCGATTATGTGTCGAAATGGGTGGAAGTCAAGGCTTTGCCGATAAATGATGTGAAGGTGGTGCTAAATTTTCTTCATAAGCAGATATTCAAAAGATTTGGGACTCCAAGAGTCATAATCAGTGATGAGGGATCGCATTTTTGTAATCGTAAATTCACTGCCATGATGTGAAGGTATAATATGAATCATCGCATTGCAACAGCCTATCATCCTCAGACTAATGGTCAAGCAGAGGTGAAAGTTGTGTGTCCATCAAGGAAGGATTAGTCTTTGAAGCTTGATGAAGCTGTTTGGGCGTATAGAACAGCATACAAGACTCCATTGGGAATGTCGTCATTTCAGTTGGTTTATGGTAAGGGGTGTCATTTGCCTGTGGAGCTCGAGCATAAAGTGTATTGGGCTTTGAAGAAGTTGAACCTTGATTTAGTTGCAGCTGGTAAGAAGAGAATGCTTCAATTGAATAAACTCGACGAATTTCGGCTTCAAGCGTATGAAATCAACAAAATGTACAAGGAGAAGGTCAAGAGGTGGCACGATAGGGGTCTAGTGCTCAAGTCATTTGTGCCGGGACAATAAGTGATATTATTTAACTCTCGTCTCCGTCTTTTCCCTGGAAAATTGAAGTCGAGATGGTTAGGGCCCTTCATAATCAAAATTGTGTTTCCGCATGGAGCTGTGGAGATTTTTGAGAACGATCCAAGCCAAGCATTTAAGGTAAATAGTCAGAAGTTGAAGCACTACTATGGGGATACGGCAAAACGTGAGGTGTTTAGTGCTATTTTATTGTCTAATTGATCTCGAGATGATACATCAAGCTAACGACGTAAACCAAGCGCTTCTTGGGAGGCAAGCCATGTATGTTGTACATTGGTAGATAGAGGAAGCAGAAAGAAAAGAGAAAAACATAAAAAAAATCAGAAAAATAAAAAAATCCAGGGCCAACTTCAGTAGCACGGCGCGGCCGCGCTGAATTGGCAATAAATGAGCGCGCCCGCGCTGATCTAGCGTGTGGCCGTGCCGTCCCTGATTCAGAAAAAAATCTAAGTCGGTTTTTGAAAAAAAAATCGGGGTTTTTAATATAAAATCAATTCCCACCCGATATTTACTCTTCCACATCCCAAATTTCCCTCTCCAAATCAAACCCATTATTCCCATTATTTCCATAATCAATTCCCACTCCTTTTCCATAACTACTTCTCTCCCAATCTCCTATATATACATAAACTTATACACAAACTTCTCCATCACTTCTCAAAACTCTCAAACACACAATATCTCTTACAAACTTCTATTCTCTCAAACTCTCTCAATCTCAATGGCACCAAAACGATAGCGAACTCAAGTAAGCAGCAACACCACCAATTCTTTGAGTGCAGGTGGTGTGAGGCCTAGACTTTTGACTCCCGAGGCTGAGGTGGAGTATGTGAGGCTGCTTTCGAAGCCTATAGCCCAGTAGCATGGTTTTCTGCCATCGAGGAAAGATGGTAAGTTGTTGGAGATGATCTTGGTGATGGGCTGTGTGGTTTTCTGTGAGACACCCATTGTTGTGCCCATGAGTATAGTGCGTGAGTTTTATGCTAATGCTAAGGCGGATAAGAACGGGTTCACTGTGGTGAGGGGATGACGGTAGACTACAGTGCTGAGGCGATTCGAAGGGTGATTGAGCAGCCAGAGAAGAAGGAGGAGCAGGAAAACTGAAATGAGAAGACTCCGAAGGAGTTTAACTTGGATTTGATTGTTGCTACCCTGTGCGTGCCTGAGACATATTGGAAGTTCAAGAAGGGCACGAACGAGTATACACTTTTCCTGCTTCGTGTATGAACAGGTTTGCACGTGCATTGAATTCTTTTATTTGTGCTAATGCTAATATCATGCCATCTTCTCATGTGCATGAGATTACTGTGGAGCATGCACGGTTGTTGTGGAGTATTCTGCAGGGGGATTATGTGGATCTTGGGATGGTGATCCATCAGGGTATTCTGAGGTTCTTGCGAGGGAGTACTACAGGTTCGATACTCTATGCGTCCATTATGACGAAGTTGTGCGTGGCGGTTGGTGTTTGTTGGCCCGCACATGAGCAGCTGCAGCTCCCTAGTGCTCCGATTGATATTTTGATGTTATTGAACATGACAGAATGGTATGGTGGGAAGCCCGATCCTAAGGGGCTTGTTATTTTTATGACCATCTGCCAGGTGGAAGGCCAACGAATCAGACTTATGCTGGTGGGACTTTGCAGGCTCGTCGAACAACATGGAGAGCTCAGTTGGGAGAGGAGGCTGGTCCTTCGGGATCGCAACAGCAGCAGGAGGAAGCACATGGCTGTGCTGGTTTGAGTACGACATAGTATAGGCATCTAGCTAGAAGGATGGATGTGATGAATGACATCCATAGCAGGTTTGGACATGACCTCACCCAGGCGTTGGGGACAGCTTTCAGAGCCACAGGAGTTGACATCCAGTGGTCAGTATTCGGTGAGAACTCGGTGTATCCATCTACAAACACTCCACTCCTTGAGGGTGATGATCCTGGTTCTGATTAGGTATGCCTGATTCCTTGCTATTACCTCTAATGAGGACAGTGAATATTTTAAGTTTGGGGGTAGTAGTTAAGGATTTATGTGTTTTGTGTGAATCGCATGTAGTTTGCATATTTATGCTAATTTAGTTCATATAGTTGCATATTTTCCATATGTAGTAGTTTTTTATTTTTATTATTTTTTTTGTAGTTTTTATGATAGTTTGTTCATATATTTTATGCATTTGCATAATAACATGATCCCGTAGATGATTTTGCCAATTGATTGGTGATATTGATGCTAGTGTAGTGATGACGTATTTAGTGATGTTAAGTCTTTTCGAGTTGATTTGCCTGCTAGAGACAATTGTATTTCACTAAGTCTTATAGGATGCTTGAGGGCTAGATCATGGTCATGGTTTATTTGTTTGTCAAGGTTTAATCGCTTGTTTATATTTAGAATTTATGATATTCTCTTAATAATAAATTAACATGGATATTTAAAAATTGGAGAAAATTGGATTTAATTGCTAGTTGTTGTGGCTAGGTGTCAAATGACTAGTAGCTAGCTTATTTTATATGAGTAGTCTAGGGTTGAACGAGATGGAGCGAAATGCACTCGTTCAGAAATTTGTGAAAAAAAAGAGAAAAAAAAGAAGAAGAAAAAAAGAAAAAAAATATGTGTTTATGCATAATTGATTACGAGTGGGCTCTTTGATACTCAAGTTATTAAGTTCTTAGAGGACTTTATGCCTAGTGACCTAATATTTTTTATAGTCTGGGATCCACTAACCTAACGCTCGCTATATGGGCATTATTGTATAAGTCTTTTGTGGACCTCACTCATTGTACGATCAAATAAGCATATTTGTGTTGTTTTCTGTTGTGAATAAAAGCGTAAATCCATGTAAACCTCCGATATAAGAATTGAAGTGTTATAAGTTATTTTGAGTCTAGCTTTTATTCTATTTATAACCTTGCGATTGCTTTGATGAGTAGTGAGTCATGATTATTGATCTACTTGCGATAGTATATCTGTAAGCAGTTGCACACACGTACATTTCTGGCTTGTAAGTTGGTTTGTGGGGTTTGATTGATCTTTGTGCGAAAAACTGCATTTGTTGAGATGTTGCTTATTGATTGGTTTAGTTATTCTATGGGGATCGTTGCATTCATATAGTTTGCATTCATGCATTTCTATTTCTTGTTCTTTGAGTCTGTTTATGCTTGAGGACAGGCATTGATTCAAGTTTGGGGGTATGTTGAGTGGCATTTATGACACTTTATTACACTCCATAAAGCTTTGGATTGATGTTTTGCACTCAAGTTGTTAGTATTTTTAACGTGTTTTTGTAGTGTTTTTGCATTTTAGGCATTTACCAGGTAACCAGGTGAATTAGCATGGTTTTAGTGCTAATTTGGTGTTAGGATGGTGTCTAGAATAAAAACTCGTGAAAAAACCAGCTCAAATCAGCAAGAAAAGAAGAAGTCAGCATTTTTTCCAGCGAGACAGCGCGCCCGCGTTGTGATAGCGTGCGGTAGCGCCAGGAGTCCAGAGATGCAGCGCGCCCGCGCTGGACAAGTGCGCGGCCGCGCCAGGTCGAATTCAGAAAATCATGTTTCTCATGGAATTTTGATCCAGAAGACTTCTACTTTGCGTGGGCTGCTATATAAACATAACTTATGCTCATTTTTTATAAGGAGACGTACCATAGCTTAAGGAGAAGGCGTAAGAAGACCGTAGAGCATAAAATCAACCAAGGCAAATAAGATCTAGTTTAATCTTGTGATTCTTTATTCTAAGTTGTAACTTTGGATGCTAGTTTTCTTATTTATGAACCTTTACTCTTGTTTCGTACTTGGTTTTATTAAGTATAAAGACTATGTTTATTATACCATGCTTTCATTGGAACCCACATTGATGATGAGTCCGATCACGGGCTAATCATTATCGTGGGGTTCTAACGGGTTTATTTATGAATTTTTTTTGGTTAATTTGTTTCGATGCCTTAGTGTGTGTTGATTGTATGATAACCTAGTTTTGGTTGTGCTTATTCGTCTTATGAGCATCGCAAACTTATAAGATAGTGTGTTAATCTTTAATGAAATGAAAGTGAATTTAAGGGCTTAGAACTTACCATGCTAGCATAGGTTCATGTATTCGTTATGTATGATTCGTAGGTAATTTTAACCATCTTACTTTCCCTATGTAATCACGAGGGATAACTTGTGCTTTAAACCGTTATGTTGTCAAATTCAATAGACATATAGGGTCTCAATATAATTGGTTTCTATTCAGCTTCTATCTCTTTTGTGGATGTCTGGTAGTATGGTATTTGTACAACGACGGTTGGCGTTTATCAGTGTTATCTGATTAGTGTCATCACCATTATATGCTAAAGTTAAGAACAAAAAGGCTATTGAATGAAGTATTTAATGAAGTTAGAATCCCATGTTTGTGTCATATATTAATCAATTCTCTTTAATCTCTTAGTTTATGTTCTTTAGTATAATCTTTTAGTTAATCTTAGTATAAACAACCATAAATTGTTACTCGTCTTAGCATTGGATAATAACCATACTATTGTTGCATAAATACATTGATTGAAATTAACCTAAACCTATCCTTGTGGGAATGAACTTAAATTTATTCTATATTACTTGTGATCGCGTATACTTGTGTGAATATTAGCGCGTATTTTAGCCCTAACAATTACTTAATGTAATTAACTCTACTACTTCCAGATGGTCTGCTTATTTGAAGAACCTAGTAAACAGGAAGCAGAGAGGAATGCCATACAAGTCAAAGTACACTTCAAAATATATTGATATATCTGAAAACACTATTGATATGCCTATTGGAGGAGCCAAAATGATCATGTCTATAGGTGTAAAAGTTCTCGCTTTTAACCCCAATGGTAAGAAAGTCGGTTTCTTGGAACTGGATGACTTGTCACTTGGAAGATTTAATCTACATGACCTCCGAGCTGCTATCTATCAGAATGATGAATCTACAAAAGAGCTCAAGGATATCAAACAGAGGATGGAGATGTATTTGAATGTTCTTGAAGCTAATCTACTCAAGAAATTCTTTAATGATGCTACTAGATTTACTAGAGTTCAAGACTGAAGTTAAAGTTTGAAAGCACTAAATGTAAGATTGTATATATGATTGTATTTCTGCATTTAGATAGTTTTAACATCATCAATTAGGAACTTGTACATATTTACATAATGCATAAGTTGGGGGAGATTGTTTGAAGAAATTGATTATATCAATATTTAAACTATTAGAGTTTATTGATCAGCATTTGATATCAGTATTTGACAGTGGTGATGTCATTAACATTTACCATCAGTATTTGCTGATCAGCATTTATCATCATGATTTACTTACATCAATATTCGTCGAGCTGGAAATCAGGAGATATCAAAAGAGGAAATATTTACAGAATATATGTCGGTGTGGGACTTTACTTATTGTAGCAATCAATATATGGATATTTTATAAGATTTTTTATTATATTGTAATAGAATTCTTTATTGATTGTGTAATTGTGCAGTATATAAGCACATATTAGGTTTACACTTTATGTGTTATTAATTGTTATATTATTCACATAACCTAGCAGCTCTCAAATATATCTGTTCATACTTTGAGAGAGAATTGTAATCAGTTTTTATACATCAATAAAAAAAATTGTTAATTCAATGATGTCTGTTATTTCAATTTGATTGTTTAACTGTATTCCCGCCCCTCTACTGTTGATTAAAGGCCTAACAATATTGCATGTCTTTCAGGTAATTCGGTAATTTCAGTTTATTTGGTAAAAAAACCCAAAATAACTGAATAACTAAATAATTTATATTTTCATAACCGAATTATTTGGTTAACCTAACCGAATTTTATCAGTTATTGGTTCGGTAATCAGTTAACCAAAGTATATCCGACCCTACAACTCGCTTTCTTTTCATAAACTAACTTGTTTCATGAACTAACCCGTAAAATTATGATTAATTGTCTAGGCAAAATAAAGAAAAAAGATTGAGAACAATGAACGAAAACTCGTATATGGATATAGAATAATGCACAGGTAAATAAGGATCAAAATTATGATAACAAGAATTTAATAAAATATCTAAATAAAATGGATATAAAAAATATAATAAAATTATACTTACTATATAATTTAAATTAGTTTAATAAAAAGTGAAGGTGTTAAATTGTTATTTTCTAGCAATGTCTGTGGGAAATACCAAGTTATAATGGCTAGTCATTCTACTTAAGTAGATGTGGCATATATGTAAAATTTCAGTAATGTGCGCATTGATCTTTATATTGTTTGCTCACTATCCACTTTACTATTTTGTTCTCGATAAAAGTCTTGTTTATTTTAGATAAATAAAAATATTTATATATTGACTATGATTGTTATTTGACAAGAAGGGGTTGGAGACCCACTCGTAGACCTGTTATCAAGTAACAAAAAGAAAATTGAATAATGACTCAACTGGATTTTTGTCAATGACTTAGTATATCGCGGGCTTGGATCTGCCCAATTTTACAAATTCGGAATATTTTGGACCTCGTTCTTTGTTAAGAAATATAACAATAATAATTATAGTACTAATTAACATTTTTAATGAAAAGTCTATAGTATATATTATCAATATTTTATAACACTTCCCCGAAAGTTAAGGAGCAGGAACTTTGTGTAGTTCTTAGTTCGAAAGGCACCAGAGTAAAACTGTAACACCCCCAAATCCGGGGTCGGGGATCCAGGTTGTCACGAGTTCCACACTACGCCATAAGTGGGCTACTGTAATGCAAGCGTTACAAGTAGCGTTACATTAGATAAGAAATTTTTGTCCTATTGTAACACCTCTCAATTAGTGTTACAATAACTATAAAACTAGTGTTGCACGAGATTTACGGTGTTGCACAACATGTAACAACAACACCTGGTATTACATTAGTTATTTTTTTATTTTTTAAATATTTAAGTGAAAATATTAGCATAAAACTAGTATTAAAATTATATTCTGGATTATTGATGAATCAAGAATATAATTATAATATTTTAAAAATAATAAAAATTTATTATATGAAAATATAACAGTCACCTTTTTAATTTTTTATTTAATAAATTAATTTTAAATATTAAAATTAAAAAATAAAATATAAAAAAATAAAAATCAATTATATTTTTACTGGGTGAAAAATGGGCGGTATTTTCCCCTCCTAAACAAAAAACCTCTTCTTAGTCACTTCGAGAAAACACACAGAGTCAAATACACTTTCTTGCAATCGCGCTCCCTCTCTCCTCTCTGTGAAAACAGTTTCTATCTCTCTCAAATTTAAGGATTAATCAAAGAACAAATTGGAGATTTGGTATTTGAATACTCAATTATATTGCTCTCATTTAAAGGTCTTTACTAACGATTCAATTTATTTGATTTGTATGGTTTCTAGGGATTCAATTTACTAACTATTCTTCTCCCTCATCCAGGCCTCTTAATTTAATCCCCCTCTCCTCTTTCTCTTTTCCTCGGTAAGATTCTTGTAATTTACGGCTACGTTTTATTTTGGGAAATTAGGTTTACTTATTTTTGTTACCTTTAATATTATTTTTTTATTCAAGATTATTTGTGGTTTTATGATTTTTTGGGTGCTACATATTTGTTCAAGTTTGATTTTTAATAAATATTTTCTTCTGATTTCAGTTTGCTTCATGGGTATTATTTTTGGGAATTTAGGTGTTGTTTTGTGTTTAATTTATTCTTTTTAAAGAATTTATTTTTGAAATAGTAATCTTGATTATGAAGTAGTTTTGTTGTAGAATGTTGAAGAAGTGCTAGTTTTCTGCACAAGAATAGATTTCTTGAGTTGTAACTTTGAGGTTTGATTTGTACTTACTGTTTGTGTTTTGTTTTGGTTGCCTGAAACTTTAATCACATGTTTTTTATGTTGTTTTGGTACTACAAGGAGTTGAGATAAAGTTTTGTTTTCTAGGAGCTGTTTTGTATTTCATGTATCTGTGTATATTGTATAGTATACAGTTTTTGAAATTCAGAATTTTGTAGTAGTGCTAGTGTAGTATAAAATTAAATTTTTGTTTGTGACTTGACTGCATTGTCTGTATAGTGGTATTGCATTCCTGGGATAGAAGTTTATAATAATCCTGAGCATGGACGTGCAGATGCTTATCGGGTAAAGTCTAGTCTATTATGAGCAATTTATTTATTTCTACAAACTGAAATTTTATTATGCTTTTTGTCAAAAGGGAACTTCCATAGTGTGTCAATCTATTTGCTTTGTTGAAGATAAAATTCTAAACCATGTTCTAACAAGCCCACTATTAGATCAATTTGATGGAATGTATAACAATGGAGACTCAGACTTTGATGTCCAGCAGGGCTTGTATCACCCTTCTGCCAATAATTTTGGGTATATTAGTACAGGTAATATTTTTACTGTATAATTGTTATTGACCAGTCCATATAGGACCTTAAACGTCTATTGATTTGCTACATTCTCATGGAAACAGTCCATGAACTTTAAGCTTTAGGAAAATGAGGAACTAGGAAACTGAAATGGTTGGGACGGAGGTAGTACTAATCACATACATCTATTCCCCTGCTTAATGTTGTTTCTTTATTGTATTTTGTCATGAAGAAGGGTGTCACCTTTTCCTAGTTGCGTCCAGGTTCGGGACCAATTTATCTTTTTGTAAACGGACTAAAAACATCTTGACTAAAAACATCTTGACTAAAAACAAATGGAGCTGATGCTCCACATGTAAATTCTCCTCTAACCTGCTACTCATGGCTTATTTTCTCTTGACTGTTGGTATATAAAATCATCGAAGTAGAAATTTATGTAGTCGGAGAAGTGGCAATCTCAAATTATAGGAGATTACTTAAAGATGATGGTTGAGGTGTTGCAGAGGCACTAAATGAGACAGTTTGTGTTTCTGACAAGTGCGCTGGGTTAACTGTAAGTCACTTTCTGGTTGATGCTTTATTTCTAATTTTTTGATGACCGGGAAATACATTTTTCCCGCTGTGTATGCCGGGTTTTCTACTATATCATTTGGTCTGCTATAAGTAGTCTTCTAATATATATGCTTTTCTTTTAATTTAGCTGTAATTGATTTCATTTACAGTATTTTTTATAAGTTCACATCCATAACTACAGATACAAGGTAAGTATTATCTTAGAATTGATCATCTTGGTGTGGGAGCTAAGTGGCGTCGAACTTATGGGCAGGAGATATATATTTTCCATTTTTATTAGCTTTCACTGAACAGGTGAGATACATATAAATATATCATGTTCTCCTTTTTGCAAATAGCTATGCAATTAATTTATGATTCACATGTATGCAGGATGGATATATAGATATCCTGTGAATAGTTAAAGTTTACATGCCTAGTATATTTGATTATTTCAGCGCTCTGCGGATTTGGAACTATGCTTTTAGGTGTTGCAGTTTTGCACAATACCAGAGAGCCACCCCCATCTCCTTCAGGTTCAAGATACTACCAAGTATGCGCAAATAGTTTGATTACTCCCTAACCTACTAAATATGTGCAATTAGTCTGATTACTCCCTAACCTACTTTGATCTATTTTTGTTATGATACAGATTTCTCTCGAGGATAGATATTTATAAGAAAAGGTGGTGAAATAGAGAAAAATGATTATTGGGAGAAGCAAAAGCCAAGAATTTGTTATAGGAAGAAGGGGATCAACATAGCTGCAAAGTATTAATAACCTTCGTCGTAGTTTGGATATGCTTGGAGTATGGTTAATTGATCGATCGTATTGTTTTAATTTTATGTGGTGTTTGTAATATTTTGGATATGTATTGTAGATTTTAAACAGAACATGTATTTCAAATTTTAAAATTAAATATTATATATGCCTATTATATTATAATGTATGTTTTAATTTAGTGTTAAAATTAAATGCTACTATTACTTAATTAAAAAGATTGGTGTTACAATTGATAGAACATACCGTTACAATAAGTTATATGGGACCCACGGGTGGTCCCACTTAAGCAATCTTGATCAAACTATTGTATCACTCATTTTGCGTTACATTTGGGCCTGTTAGTGTTACAGTAGGTGCCTATTGTAACATTTTCCTCTCTGTTACAATAGATCAGTGAAGTGTTACATTAGGGTGTCTATTGTAATGCTCGTATACGTAACGCCCCCTGGTGTTACAATAGACCTATTGTAACGCTTTTAGGGCCTATTGTAACACCATTTAGGCATTACAATAGCCCACTTATGGCGTAGTGCCATTTTCCTTAATAACACTTAATCTTAACAAATAACCGACTATTTCATACTGTGAACCCACAATATACACACACACCCCACAAGTTATAGTCTCAGAGATAAATACCAAAAATAACACAAGTCATTTTATTCCACAATTATAAGTCATTACACCTCAAAAGGGTTTTTGAATAAATTTACATATTCTTTGCCATTATTACAATTCATAAATATACATAAGTCTGGGACATCAAAAGTTGAAAGCCTAGCCTACTGGTAGTTCCTACCTCGGTTACAGCGGCATCAATGCCTACAGGAAACTGCGAAACGTTTCCTATCCGCTCGTGAATTGGGAGCTTGGTCCTGTTAATCTTGTCTAGCTGTTGTTGTGTGATGAAAGAATAAAGCAAGGGTGAGCAACAAGCCCACCAAAATAACATGTATAATAATTAACAATAAATGAGCATTCTTATAGTACTCATGAAAGTCTTGGTCAAGCAGAATTGAACCAAGTTTGATATCTTAACGCGACCAAGTCGCAAAATAATTAGTATATATGTATATATACTTTTCAAAATCTTTAAAATCCTCTTCCATGAATAATATACACAGAGTTCCAGTTTATAACTGTATAAAAATATCATTGCAAGGTGATCTCATATATCTAACCTTGTCCCAACATTTTTCTAAAAATCTTTGTCATGCTTAAGATAATCCTTTACTAGATATAAGTTGAAAAGATGAAGTCATAAGATACCCCATATACTTATATCTTTTACGAATTCTACCACCATTCAAGGTATAATCAGTTTCAAAAGTTAATCGCATAGATGAGACTACAAGATAAGACTTGAATAGATTCAATCTTTGAAATATCATTTGAAAGAAATGAGGTATATATATATATCTCATACATTCCTTGAAAACCTCTGTCATGAAAAGTATAAACAGAGTTGTAATATCCAATGAATTTGGAAAGAAGAAAACTTTGGCATAAACCCGATATCTTGCTGATCAGGCAAAGATACCCATTAAGTAACCTTTTCTAGTAGTAGATAGATAAATCCCCCACCGGTCATCACCCTGGCCACATTAGGACCTTGTGCTGGACCGCCACCCAGCCTCTTACGTATTGATGGACTGCCACCCAGCCACTTATACTTTGATAGACCGTACCCCAGCCTGTCACTTATGCCGGCTCATTTAGATGGACTTACTTCCCGAATGTTGGGCAAGTAATCAAAAGCTCTTTTATTAAATCATCAACTTTATTGCAAATACACCACAGACCCGGGTCCCTCATATTTTTAAGCGAGTATTTAAATCCTCTTCGAAAGAAAGATCTTAAATTTAAAAACGAGTTTTAGGATCCGCTCTAGCCTTTAAAATCATTTTGAAGACTCGAAATATTTTTAAAAGCGTTTGTAATAAGGATGATTTGATAGAATAAATCAATTCCAAGATAATCAAAGAATATCTGAATATTATGCTATAAATAATATTCCAATAATGAATAGCTTTTATAAAAGCAAATGAAGTAAAAGTTTTGAAAATAACTTACTGACAATATTTAAGGTAAGAATGATTGACGATATCAATCATTTCTCGAATACTTGGAGAATAACGAAATATTATTCTTCAAGAAAATAAAGAATATTATTTAATAAAATAAATTGAGTCATAAGTCCTTGAATGAATATTCAAACTAATATTCACTTATAATTTAAAACTATCGTATAAAAATTATTCGATTAATAGTTTTGAAAACTATATATATATATAATATACTCGGGAACATCGCCTCCCGGTTTAGAAAAATGTTCAACTCCGGTCCCCTATATTAAGGATATACGCAAGTACTGCTTATCTCTAGCATATGTATTATGCAGTTTATAAATAATTGAATCAACAATGAGATATCAAGATTACGAAACAGGCATGCATATATATATCATATCAACATGCTCCAATATATCGCAAGACTTGCTAATAACAACCTTGTACTTATCATAAGATAATGCATATACAAATATATACATCACAATAACAGTATAACGAGTAGAAAACTTGCATGAGTGTTCCGGCATAGACTTAAGCTTAGAGTGGGTCCGATAACCTATGAACAAAAACATAAGCCGGAATTAGACCACGGTCGCTTAAGAAACTAGACTTTGTCCACTTAGACCCTACTGTTCGCTTTTGCGCTTAACGATTTACATAAGTCGCTCGAGTACCCTCAGCTCCACCATTTTTATAAAATTAACCGTTAAACGTTTTAAGGAGACTCTTTCGCGAGTACTTTATCAACTTCCTAATACACCTTACATAATTGTTTCATATTCCAATTAGTCTTTTAAGGGCCTTAAACAAGGTCTCAAAGTAAAGCGAGGGGTAAAGGTTCATTTGCGAAACGCCGTTACTTAAAATGATCGTTTCTCCTAAACCGTAAATTGGATCTAAGAGAACCACATACCAAAACGAAGCTTACGACATGATCTAGCTAAACATGGAAAAGTTACAGATTGGTCAGTGAGCTTTCTTTCCCGAACACTAAGTAGAAAGAGTTAAATGAAAATGGGCATTACGACAGCTATGTTTACGAGTTTTCCCAATTTTAAACTACACTAATCCTTACCAATTCAATACAAACCACCAACCATCATCAATACATCAAACAAAACTTAGAGCAAGGAAAAATCAGTCCATACCCCATGGTTTTCCAACTCATTCAACCACAAACATGATCTACTAACCTTAACTTAAGATTCATTAACCATAAACTAAGATTCATATCCAAAATCACTACAAATCCAACCAAACTTCTAACAAACAAGGATCATGCTTCTCATATAATAAATCAAGCATAACAACTCCTAAATACTCAAAAGTAAAGATAGGTTATGAGGGTTTACCTTCCTTGGAGTGTAATAAGTTGCTAGGGAGCCTTATGGAGCCTTGATCTAACCTTCTAATACCTTTGATCTTGTAAAAGAATTCAAGAACACAAAGTTAAAGTTTTAAAATCAATATGCACTCAAAAATTTAGAGAATTGATTAGCCATGAAATCCTTGAAATCAAGAGCTTAGATTCATGGTATAACTAAGTTTATAATTATGGAATCCAACCAAACCAACCTTAGAATTTATGCTTGCTTGGATGATGAACTTTGAAAATTTTTCCTTGCTTTTTTGAAGAAAAACCGTGAGCAAGAGATGAAGAATGAAGGAGAATGATTCTTTGATTTGTCTTGGTGATTTGTGTGGTGTTTTTCTTGTTTGGTTAATATTAACCTTGGTTTAACCAAGGTTAAAAAACTTGGCCACCATTCATCCTTGCAAAATATCTTTCTAACATTGCTTACATCATCAATCTTATGTCATCCTCTTGCCACTTGTCTTTATCTTGTGGTTTGATGATGTTATGATACCTGACTACTTGTACAAGTTTGTCTCTTGGTCGTTTATTTGTTTTACGGTTCGCATATCTCCCGTTCTCGTTAATCGTTTGCGGGATCATATTCGAGATCTTATTACTTGGGCTTCCCTAAACCTTTCTTAATATTTTATATTCCTTAAATGATCCTCTCTTATAATCCTTGAATTGAAATCTTTGTCATCATGTTACCTTATACTTAATTATGTCAGTATCTGGTGGATTTTCGGGAAGAATCAAAGTGTCCGAATTCAAATTATGACGATCTTTACATACCCTCTTATATATTATGGAGTGCTAATATGATCTCAGAATATCCATTAAAGAACCCTACATAGGGTGGTCTGACAATTTTTATTAATCAACAATATCAATAAAAGTTACTATTCATCAGGGTCTAAAAAATTTCAAAAAATTGGGGTTATTACAAAAACTGATAATAGTCGCAGAACCCAAGTAAAAACCAAGTAAAGAAGATGACCAGCTGTAGATGAAGGGAGAAGAAGACATGAAAGAGTAAAAACAGAGAAGAAATTGAATCAACAGATTCGAAGATAAATCAGAGAAACGGATTAAGGAATTACAATAAGTTGACTTTATTTAATATAAAATGTTAAATGTATAGAAGGAACCTAGAATTTCTATCCATCAGAGGAATCACGGTTTACTTGAAATTAGAAGACTACATCAACTTCATTTAAGTCATGACTTTGCTTACCATTAGACGAATGCTTCAACTTCATTTGAGTCATGACTTTGCTTGCCATTAAAGGATTCCTGACCTCGCTTGCCATTAGATGACTATTTCTTAGAGCTCTAAATAAGCTTGAGTACTCAATCACTTCAATGGAGTGACCTCTGAGTTTTAACTATTCATAAGGCATAATTTTGAGTAAACAAGTCTCCATACTTGATAATTTCTAAACATTAGATTCCTATTACCCAAAATTTTTAAGTCTTACAGGTTAATCAATTAGAGAGTATGTGGTAGGACGTTAATACACACTAATAATACATGCAAGTATACGGGTTCACAAGTAGTATAAGATTTAGATCAAATTCGTTTCCACAGAGACTCTTTGGTTAATTTAAGAATATGCACCTATGCAACAATGATATGGTATTATCCAATGCTAAGACAAATAATAAGTTGAGATTGTTTATAACTAAGAATTAAACTAACAATTATAACTAAGAGAACAAGAATGGTTGAATTAATATATATGACAAACATGGGATCCTAACTTCATTAAATACTTCATTCAATAGCTTTTTGTTCTTAACTTTAGCATGTAATGGTGATGACACTAATCAGATAACACGAGACTGGTAAACGCCAACTTTCGTTGTATGAATACCCTACTACCAAGCATCCACAAAAGAGATAGAAGTTGAATAGACACCAATTATGCTTAGTCCTTATATGTCTATAAGAATTGAAAACATACTGGTTTAATGCGCAAATTATCTATCATGATTACATAGGGCAAGTAAGATGGTTAAAATTACCTACGAATCATGCATAACAATAACACATGAACCTATGCTAGTATGGCAAGTTCTAAACCTCTATATTCACTGTCACTTCAATAGAGATTAACACGCTATCTTATATGTTAGCTACGCACATAAGACGAATAAGCACAACCAATACTAGGGTATCAATAAATCACCACACACCAAGATATTGAAACAAATTAACTATAGAAATCCATAAGTAAATTCGTTAGAACCCCACGATTACGATTAGTTCATAACTGAACTCATCATCACCATGGGTTCCAATAAAAGCATGATAATAAACAATATAAGAGCACTAGGGTTCAAAGACAAATCGAAAATGAGCATCCAAGTATCAACTATATTAAAGAAAATAAGAGTCTTCTTCTCCGTAGCCTTCTTGTGCTCTCTAGATCTTCTTATTGCTCTCCCAGGTCTCCTTCTTGTTAAAAACATCTTTTTATGGGTATATATAGGCTCTAGGATGACCAGGACTCTCAAAATCTTCAATTTTGACTAAAATCAGGATTCTGGGGCAGAAACCGGGCGCGCAGCCTTTGGGCGCGGCCATGCTGAAATAGTGTTTCAACGGCGCGGGCGCGCTGCCTTCTGGCGCGACCGCGCTGCCTTCTGGCGCGACCGCGCTGACATTTTGGAATTTTTCTGATAAATCCTTTTTTGGCCATATCTTGAGTTCTGCTTGTCAGAATTAGGCGATTCAACTTCCCACGCAAAGCTAACGAGGTTCTCTACAAATTGAGAATGGCCTAAACTTCCAATTCTGATCTCTTTTCAGAATATTTCCTTGAAAAACTCCTTTTTTCATATAACTGATGCATTAAATGCAATAATACAAAAACACATCAAAAATACCAACAACTTGAGTCCAAAATACCAACTTAAGCCTGTAATGAAGCGTTACAAGTAGATATAAAATCCACTTATCACACCCCCAAACTTGAATCGATGCTTGTCCTCAAGCATAAACAGACTCAAAACTATAAAACAAACCTAATGCATGAATGCAACTACGTGAATGCAACTAAATGATAATGCAATCGATCCCCTCAGAATAACCATAACCAACCAACAAGCTAATGCCTCTAAGAATGCAATGACTCAAAACAGAGCTCTAATAAATCCCACAAATTAACTTACAAACCAGAAACGTGCGTGTGTGGGATGCTTAACAGATATACTCTCGATACTAGATCAATAACCATAACTTGTTTTTCATCAAAACAATCACAAGTTTATAACTAGAATAGACGTTAAACGCATAATGACTCATAACACCTCCTTTCTACTGGAGTTATACAAGGATTCATGCTATTATTGAACACATAACAAAGATGCTTACTTGACCGTGCAATGAATGAGGTCCCAAAAGACTTATGCAATAATACCCATGTAGCGAGCGTTAGGTTAGCGGATCCCAGACTATAAAAGCCTTAGGTCACTAGGCATAAAGTCCCCTAGAACTTAATAATTGGAGTTTTAAAAAGCTCACTCTTGATCAATTATACATAAACACATATTCTTTTCTTTTTTCTTTTTTTTTTCTTTTTTTTCAACAATTTCTGAATGAGTATGTTTCGCTTCATCTCATTCAACCCTAGACTACTCATAAAACTATTAGCCGGCTACTAGCCATTTGACGGCTAGCCTTACAACAACTAGCAATGAAATCCTGCTTTTCTCCAGTTTAAAAATCAGTGCTTTTACGTCATTACGAGAATATCAGAAATTCTTAATATAACCAAGTGATTAAATCTCAACAACAAACAAGTATGATCATGATCTAGATCAAAAGCAACCCTATAAGACTTTGTGAAAATATTTGTTTCTGGCATGCAAATCAATTCATTAGAACTTAAACATCCATCTATTCGTCATCACTACACTTACATCAACATCAACCAATCAATCAGAAATAGCTCAACCTAAAGGATCATGTTATATGCATGCAAATGCAACTACATGGACTCTCATAATAACACGAACAAAAATGTAACAAATATGTCCTAAATGAACAATCATGCAAAAATATGAATAAACTACAACTAAACATGCAATATGAATCTATATGAACAATATGGACACACACATACTAATCCTTATATTATCACCCCCAAACTTAAAATTTTCAATGTCCTCATTGAAGGCAATAATAAGGATTTCAGGCTAGTCATCAGAAAGATTACCCTCTTCGGGTGGAGGATCAGGTGGCCAATCAACCTCGACACCAGTGGCTCGGAAAATAGTGCCCAAAGCCAGTGTCAAATCTGCAGCAAAATGACGGTGAATGTCATGCATGGCCTCCACACGCCTAGTTAATTTCCTGTACTGCGCATGAGAAGAACCCTCTATAGGCACTGGATGATCCATTCGGCTACCCTCTACATCATCAAAATATATCTCAACCCCTTATCATGGGGTGCACCTAAGAATACATAAATCAAGTGATATGGTAGTGGGTTGAGCTCAAGTGTGGGAGCATCTTCAATAGACGTCTCGAGACGCTCCTGAGAAATTTTTAGCTCTGTTAACCCAAGAGAATCGAATGGCATATCCAACTTCCTCTTCCACAGTGGTGCATTCAAAACCTGCAGTTGCTCTACTCCTTCTTCATCTTCAATAACTGATTCCCCTATTAAGGATCTCTCTAAGGTATCTGACTTTAGCAATTGCTCAAGCTCCGAATTCATGACAGAGTCGACCCATTCTACTTTAAAGCACTCCTATTTAGCCGTGGGTAACTTTATTTCCTTGAACATATTAAAAGTGACCTTTTGATTGTGAACCTTTATCGTAAGCTCTCCTTTTTTCACATCGATCATAGTTCGGCCAGTAGCTAAGAATGGTCTCCCCAAGATAATGGGAATTTTCTTATCCTCCTCAAAGTCAAGAATTACAAAGTCGGCAGGAAAGATAAGTTTTTCCACCTTGACCAACACATCCTCCACAGTGGGATCAGGTAGACCAAGCTTTTTGAAGATAGATAAGGGCATCATATTGATGCTAGCTCCCAAATCACATAAACACTTGTCGAACGATAAGTTTCCTATGGTGCAAGGAATAGTGAAGCTTCCAGGATCTTTAAGCTTCGGAGGCAACTTCTGTTGCAGCATAGCACTGCATTCCTCCGTAAGAGCAATGGTCTCTAAGTCATCGAGCTTCACTTTCCAAGAGAGAATACCTTTCATAAACCTTGCATAGTGTAACACCCCCAAATCCGGGGTCGGGGATCCGGGTTGTCACGAGTTCCATTTCCCTTAATAACACTTAATCTTAATAAACAACCAACTACTGCGTACTGTGACCCCACAATATACACACACCCACCACAAGTTATAGTCTCAGAGATGAATACCAAACATAACACAAGTCATTTTATTCCACAATTATAAGTCATTACACCTCAAAAGGGTTTCTGAATAAATTTACATATTCTTTGCCATTATTATAATTCATAATATACATAAGTCTGGTACATCAACAGTTGAAAGCCTAGCCTATTGGTAGTTCCTACCTCGGCTACAGCGGCGTCAACGCCTACATGAAAATGCAGAACGTTTCCTATCCACTCGCGAATTGGGAGTTTGGTTCTGTTCATCTTGTCCATCTGTTGTTGTGTGATGAAAGAAGAAAACAAGGGTGAGCAACAAGCCCACCGAAATAATATGTATAATAATTAACAATATATGAGCATCTTCATAGTACTCATGAAAGTCTTGGTCAAGCAGAAATGAACCAAGTTTGATATCTTAATGCAACGAAGTCGCAAAATATTCAGTATATATATATATATATATATATATATATACTTCTCAAAATATTTGAAATCCTTTGACATGTATAATATACACAGAGTTCCAATTTATAACTGTATGAAGATATCGTTGCAAGGTGATCTCATATATCTAACCTTGTCTCAACATTTTTCTAAAAATCTTTGTCATGCATAAGATAATCATTTACTAGATATAAGTTGAAAATATGAAGTTACAAGATACTCCAATATACTTATATCTTTTTCAAATATTACTTGAACTACCACCGTTCAAGGTATAAATAGTTCATTCCACAGATGAAGTTACAAGACAAAACTTGTATAGAGTCAATCTCTGAAATATCATCAAAATAAAATGAAGTTATGAGATACTTCATTTGATGAAAACATCATTTTGAAAACTCGACCCTGCCAACACTCAACAATCGCCCAACCCTAGTCTTTCTATTGAAGTGCTCTGGGTAGTGTTGTAGAAATATCCAACTGGATGATGAACTCATTACGGGAGTTTGCCGCACCAGGAAGACCACTCACGACGATCAGTCGCATTAGTGCAACCCCACCATTTTCTACATGTAGAGGAGAACAGTCGGATTTACTTGTCAACTGAACACTGGATTCCTAAGGAATGGACCATCTTAGTGAAACTTCCGGGCCATTTGGGCCAATATAATAAGGCTGGGCCGGCGCCACTCAACCACTTATGCCACTCCTAGTTCAGATAAAATCTATGACTCTGAAACGTAAAGCTCGTCCCCCATTTCCCCAAGAAGTCATATCTAGTTGGAAAGGAAATATCACCGATATTTCCCAGGCGATGCCTGTTAATGAATTAACTTATTCCAATAATTTTACTTCCCGAGTATTGGGTAAGTAATCAAAAACTCTTTTATCAAAACAGCAACCTTGTTGCGAATATAAAAATACATCACGGAGCCGGATCCCTCAGATTTTGAGCGAGTATTTAAATCCCCTTCGAAAGGAAGATCTTAAATTTGAAAATGAGTTTTGGGACCCGCTCTAACCTTCCAAAAATAGTTTTGATAAAGTTTGAAAATAATCTCTGGAAATATTTAAAGTAAGAATGATTTGATAGTATCAATTATTTTCCGAATACTTGGAAAATATCGAAACATTATTCCTTAATAAAATAAAGAATATTATTTAATAAAATAAGCGGAGTCATAAGTCCTCGAATGAATATTCAAAATAATATTCATTAAATAAATAAGCGGAGTCATAAGTCCTTGAATGAATATTCAAAATAATATTCATTAAATAAAATAAGGGGAGTCATAAGTCCTCGAATGAATATTCAAAATAATATTCATTTATAATATAAAACTATCGAATAAACATTATTCGTTTAATAGTTTTGAAAACTATATATAGATATAATATACTCGGGAACATCGCCTCCCGATTTAGGAAAATGTTCAACTCTGGGTCCCCTATACTAAAGGTATACGCAAGTACTGCTTATCTCTAACATAGGTATTTTGCAGCTTATAAACAATTGAATCGATAACAAGATAACAAGATTATGAAATAGGCATGCATATATATATATATATCATATCAACATGCTACAATATATCGCAAGACTTTGCTAATTATAATCATGCACTTATCGCAAGATAATGCATATATATATATATACATCACAACAACAGTTATACGGGTAGAAAACTTGCCTGAGTGTTCCAGGATAGACTTAAGCTTAGAGTTGGTCCTGTAATCTATGAACAACAACATAATCCGGAATTAGACCACGGTTGCTTAAGAAACTAGTCAAAACTCACTCATACACGCTTAAAGATTTGCGTTAATTGCTTGTGTACCCTCGGCTCCACCAATTTTAATAAATTAACCGTTACAAATTTTAAGACGACTCTTTCGTGAATACTCTACAACTGCCTAACCCACCTTACATAATTGTTTCGTAATCCAATTAGTCTTTTAAGGGCCTTAAACAAGGTCTCAAAGTAAAGCGAGGGGTAAAGGTTCGTTCGCGAAATGCTGTTAATTAAAACGGTCGTTTCTCCTAAACCGTACATCGGAACCAAGCGTTCCACATATCAAAACGAAGCTTATGACACACTCTAGGTAAAAATGGAAATATTACAGATTTGTTGTTGAGTTTTATGTCCTGAACACTAAGAACAAGCAGTTGAATAAAAATGGGCATTGCGACGGCTATGTTTACGCGATTACCAATGTTTAAACTACTCCAATTAACCACCAACCAACTCATAACCATCAATACAACAAAACTTCACCTAAACCATACCACATTAGTCCATAACCTCCAAGTTTTTCAACTCAAACAACCACAATCAAGACCTATGAACTATAATCAAGCTTCAATTACCAAAATACTTCCAAAGCAAGCCAAACTACTAATAATCACAATCCATGCTTCTCATTTTACAAAACCAACCATTAAACTTACTAACAAATAAAGTAAAGGCTAGAGTTTGAAGTTTATACCTTCCTTGGTAGGTGTTAAGTTTCTAGGAAGCCTTAGGGAGCCTTAATCTAACCTCCTATAAGCTTGATATTTCCAAAGAAATCAAGAATACAAAGTTAGGTTTTGAAGTTTCTAAAAGTCCGATTGAAAGAACTGTAAAATATGAGAGTCTTACCATGCTTATTTAGACGATACTTGTGAACAAGAGTTGTAGGACTTCTCAACACCTTTCCAACGAGCTATAGAACACAACATTTGAGTGAGTATTGAAGGAGATATGGCAGTTTGAAGTTGCTGGTATTGTTTTGGCCGAGAGCTTTTATTCTTGGAAGCAAAAGTCAACTTCTAATTTTTGTGTTTTATGATATTTGCTTGGTTGCTTCTCCTTTTTGTCTTGGAAAATTGTTGTATATATGTTGTGTACTTGATGATTACTTGAACAAAATACCTTAGTAGATTTTACTTAGTGAAATAATGTAGCACTCAATGGATAAGATTTATAGTCCCGACGGATGACTCATTATAGTCCCGACGTATGATGTCTTATTATCCGTCGAGTGAGTAGCTTATGTAACAATAAGTCTGTAGCACATTTCTGCATTCACCATTGTGTAGATTCTGTAAGTAGTATTCAAGTCATGTTGACTTTAACTAGATATGCAGAATAGGTTGATTAATTGTACATAGATGATGTCTTGTAATTCTGCATAAGTGAAATGAAGTCAAGTGCCAGTTTGCTACCCGATGGATAACTTACAATGAAGTCGATGGATGATCAAATAGACAACCCGACGGATGATCAATATCTCGACGGATGATCAATCTCGACGGATGATCATGAACCCGACGGATGAAGAATTCAAACATCAGTTGACAGTGACAACACAGTCACATGCGTTGAGTGGATGCAAATGGAATGTGGTAGCCTATTCAACTGGGTTTTCGAGAACAAAGAAGCATTGCCATTTCCATGCAATTATGAAGATATTCAAAGATGCTGGAATAGAGTAATGAAGTAGCATTATAATAGATTAGATAGTTTTTGTTTTTATTATCTTGTCTTATTACTTTGTAATCTTGGTGATATATAAACCAAGAAGTAGCAAATAGAAACAGGAATCTGAGAGACAACAAGAGAAACATTTGTAAGCAGAATTCTCAGCATTTCTCTGTATCTCAGCAGTTCAATATTTGTAAGCAGCTGTGAACATTTTTGCACACAGGGTTCTCTCGATATATAATATATATCTCTGGTGGAATCATTCAAATCCACCAGAAAGTTTTTAAAGACTCTTGTTTTTAATTACTTGTGTTTTGATTCACTTAAGTTTTATTCCGCATTGTGCTAATCAATACACTTATATTTATATTTGAGTTAGAACATTTTATTTCAAGAAATTTTTTCAAGAATTCCATTCAACCCCCCTTCTGAAATTCTTGTCATATTGTTAAGGGACTAACAATTGGTATCAGAGCAAGCTCTTAACTTACAAAGAGTTTGAAGATCAAAACAATACAACAAGATGAACAAGAAGGATGTTGGAGTCAAGATTCCTTTTCTGGATAAAGATAATTACCATCATTGGAAGGTAAAGATGCATCTTCATATGCTTTCTCAAGATGAGGCCTATGTGGAATGCATAGAAAGAGGCCCTCATGTTCCAATGAGAGCTGCAACAGGAAACGAGTCATCAGTCCCCAAGCCAAGGCATGAATGGTCTGATCCTGACATTGAACAAGTCATGAAGGATAAAAAGGCCATGAATATTCTGTTTAATGGAGTTGATGGAGATATGTTGGACAACATTATCAACTGCAAAACTGCCAAGGAAGTTTGAGATACAATACAGATCATCTGTGATGGCACTGAGAAAGTTAGAGAAAACAAGATGCAGCTCTTAATTCAGCAATATGAGCATTTCCATAATGAAGAAAGTGAGTCTCTCACTGACATCTTAGTAGGTTTCAGAAACTACTAAATGCTCTAAAGTTGCATGGAAGGGTCTATCAAACTAAAGATTCCAATATGAAATTCCTTAGATCTCTTCCAAAGGAATGGAAACCAATGACAGTCTCATTAAGAAACTCACAAGATTATAAGGAGTTTACTTTGGAGAGACTGTATGGCATCCTGAAAACCTATGAGCTTGAAATAGAGCAGGATGAAAGGATGGAGAGAGGAAAGAAGAAAGGAGGATCCATTGCACTAGTTGCTGAGTTGGAAAAGGAGAAGGAAGTGAAGATGGAAGCTTGTTAGATATATTTGATAATGTCATGGCTAATATGATTTATGTTTAGATCTTACTTAAACAGGATAAATCAGTACTTACTGGAGGTCAGGACTTAAGGATATCAGTACTTATATTATCAGGAGATAATCATCAGAAGATGGATATCAGAACTTAAGTGCTGAAGGACGTTCAGATAAGGACAGTAGCTGATTAAAGGAAAGAAGATCGAGATTAACATAAGAAGAGATATGCATGAAGAAGGAATTCTATGAAGAATAGAATACTTGGAAGAAAAGATATCTGATTGATATATTTTAGGAAGCAGAATTATATTCCATATCAATTAGCGATTATCTTGTAACTGTGTAGTATATAAACATAGACATATGGTTTATACTATAAGTGTTATCATATTCGAGAAGATTATTTATTGTAACCCTAGCAGCTCTCGTGATATTTGTTCATCACTGAGAGGTAACAGCTCCATACTGTAACAGAGTTTATTGTTTCAATAAAGTTTGTTTTCTGTTACTTGAGTTTTTAGAGTTCGATTTGATTGTACTTTACACTGTATTCACCCTCTCTACAGTGTGTGACCTAACAAGTGGTATCAGAGCCTATCTGTTAACGCACATACAGTTTAAGATCCAAACACAATCATGTCTGACACAGAAACTCCAACTAAGCCTACCAAACTGAAGAACCTCCAAAGACACAAATTCAAAGTCGGTATGAGACCATCAGAGTTCCCATACTAAGACCATCTGAATATGCCATATGGAAGGTGAGGATGACCATGTTTCTGGAAGCTACAGATCCAGAATATCTTGATAGAATCAAGGAAGGGCCTCACAAACCAACCAAGCTCGCAGTTGCAGTTGCAGGTGAAGCAGCAAAGACTGTACCAAAGGAGAAGAGTGATTATACTGCTGAAGATATCGCATCAATTGCTAAGGATGCTAAGGTACGACACTTACTGCATAGTGCCATTGATAATGTAATGTCAAACAGGGTAATTAACTGCAAGACTGCAAAGGAGATATGGGATGCTCTGGAAACAAGGTGTCAGGGAACTGATACAATTAAGAAGAACAGGAAGACAATACTCACTCAAGAGTATGAACACTTTGACTCAAAGGCTAATGAGTCATTGACTAATTTATATGATAGATTTGTCAAACTCTTGAATGATCTGTCACTGGTTAATAAGGAGTATGATCTTGAAGATTCAAACCTTAAATTCCTGTTAGCTCTTCCTGAATGTTGGGATTTGAAGACAACAACAATAAGAGACAACTACAGTCTTGATGAAACAACTCTTGATGAAATTTATGGAATGCTCAAGACTCGTGAACTTGAGATGGAACAAAGAAGCAAGAGGAAAGGAGGAAAGTCAAGGACAGTTTCTCTTAAAGCTGAAGAAGAATCCCCTAAGGCAGCTACCTCAAGGAAAGACAAGGGTAAAGCTCTTTTCACAAAGTCTGATACTGAGTCATCAAGTTCTGAAAGTGATGATGACTCAGATTCTGAAAGCTTGCCTGAGACTGATGCTGATGAGGAGATGATGAAGCTGTGTGCTCTTATGGTGAAAGGGATCACAAAGATTGCATACAGGAAGTTCAGGAAGGGAAAGAAGTTTTCCAGGAAAGGCACAAGTTCTGATAAGAAGAATTTCAGAAGATCTGAGGGCAGAGGAGGAAAGTCTGATAGAGGAGATTATACCAATGTCAAATGCTATAACTGTGGTGAGAAAGGCCACATATCTCCTGATTGCAAGAAAGTGAAGGGTGACAAAGGCAAGGCTCTTGTCATAAAGAAGAAAAGCTGGACAGACACCTCAGACTCTGAAAGTGAGGAGAACTATGCTTTAATGGCAAATGCTGATAATGAAAGTGCTGAGAGCAGTTCTGAAGCTGCTGAAACAAAGGTACCTCAGACTACTTATACTTTTTATACTGATGATATTAATGAGTTGAGAAGATATCTTAAAACCATGTTTGTTAGTTATAGAGATCAAACCTTAACATGTGAAAGATTAACTTCTGAAAATCTTGCTTTTAAGAAAAGAAATGATTTCTTAGAAAAAAAGTTAGTTATGTTCCATCAAACTCAGAAGGATAGAGATGATGCTTTTTATGTTAGGAATGAAGTGCTAAAAATGAATGAATCTCTAAAAACTGAGTTAGAAAAGGAAAGAGAGATTATCAGGACTTGGACTAACCCTGGCAGAACAACTCAAAATTTGCTAAGTAGTGAAAATTGGAAAGAGGGCTTAGGTTATGGAGAGGATAAGAATGATAAAGGAACTGTAGAAATTAAGCCTATTGTTAAGCAAAAGCCAAAATTAAAACCTGTTAAGTTTGTAACTGTAAAATCTGATAATGAGAAATTAGAAGTTAAAGAGGGATTAACTTCTGACAAACTAAAACAGGAAAAGACAGCTGAAGTAAACATAGGCTTAATGACTAAGAAGCAGCTTAAGCATAAGCTGAAAGATGTTAAGAATGCAAACAAGGTAAAATCACCTAGGAAAAATAGGAATGGAAAGGAAGGTGTGAATAAAAGCAATGATTATAAGCCTATTCCTGAAGCTCCTAGGAAAATGTGTCATAATTGTGGAAGTTCTAACCATCTGGCTTCTTTTTGCAGGAAGAATAAGAACATAAACTCCTTACCTTCAAAGTCAGGAGTTAAGAGTCAGTCTGTTAGATATAAGCCATAAAATCCTTGTTTTCATTGTGGTAGTTTATGGCATTCCATTTATATTTGTAAGGAATATCATAGTTTGTACTATGATTATTATCAAATAAAACCTTCTTTAAAGAAAGTTTCCATTGTTCCTTCTAGTGTAAATTCTGATACAAAGTCTGATAGTGTAAATTCTGATAAGAAAAATGTTAACATAAATTCTGATGCTAAATTCGCTGCAAATGTTAACAAACTTGATAAGGCCAAAGGATCCAAGCAAGTCTGGGTCCTTAAAACTAATCATTAGTGGTCTTTGTGATTGCAGGGCAACATGAAAAATATCCTAGTTCTGGACAGTGGATGTTCAGGACATATGACTGGAAATAAAGCCCTGCTATCAGACTTTGTGGAGAAAGCTGGCCCAAGTATTTCTTATGGAGATGGCAATATTGGAAAAATATTGGGATATGGCAATATCAATCTTGGGAATGTCATCATTAAAGAAGTAGCTCTAGTCTCAGGACTTAAACATAATCTGCTGAGTATAAGTCAAATCTGTGACAGAGGTTATCATGTTGATTTCTTTGAAGAACACTGTGAAGTTGTGAGTAAATCTAAAGGAAAAGTTGTTCAGAAAGGATACAGGCGTGGTAACATTTATGAAGCTAAGCTTTCAACAAGTACTGATGGTTCTGCAATCTGTCTGATGAGTAGAGCATCAATTGAAGAAATCTGGAATTGGCACAAAAAACTCTCTCATTTAAATTTCAACTATATAAATGAACTAGTCAAGAAAGATCTTGTGAGAGGACTGCCAAAGTCAGTATTTGCTCCTGATGGCCTTTGTAATTCTTGTCAGAAGGCCAAACAAAGAAAATCTTCATTCAAGAGCAAGACTAAATCATCAATTCTTGAGCCTTATCATCTACTACATGTTGATCTATTTGGTCCAGTGAATGTCATGTCTATTACAAAGAAGAAATATGCCTTGGTCATAGTAGATGAGTTCACTAGATACACATGGGTGTATTTCTTGCACACAAAAAGTGAAACTGCATCTATCTTGATTTATCATGTCAAACAACTGGATAAATTGGTCAAAGACTCTGTGAAAACCATAAGGAGTGATAATGACACTGAGTTCAAGAATTTGATAATGGAAGAGTTCTGCAAAAACCATGGAATTAAGCAGGAATTCTCTGCTCCTGGAACTCCACAGCAAAATGGAGTTGTTGAAAGAAAGAATAGAACTCTCATTGAAGCTGCACGTATAATGCTTGAAGAAGCAAAGCTTCCAACCTATTTATGGGCTGAAGCTGTGCAGACTGCTTGTTTTACTCAAAATGCAACACTCATTAACAAGCAAGGAAAGACACCGTATGAGATGGTGAAGAAAAAGAAGCCAAATCTGAAGTATTTTCATGTATTTGGATGCAAGTATTTTGTTCTCAAGACTCATCCTGAACAGCTATCCAAATTTGATCTAAAAGCCGATGAAGGAATCTTTGTTGGATATCCACTTTCCACAAAAGCCTTCAGAGTCTATTATCTGAGAACAAGAGTGGTCATGGAATCTATCAATGTCTCTTTTGATGACAAGAAGATTACTGGACTTGAAGATTTTATTGATCATGATCAGCTGAGATTTGAAAATGAAGACTCAAATTCTGATACTGAAAATCCTGACAGTCTAAGTCATGATACTGTAAACTCTGATGGATTAAACTCTGATGTTATTGAAACTGTGGTGACTACGCCAAAGGAAGATGCACCTATGCAGGGGGAGCATACTCAAGATCTTACCACATCTCAAGAAGCATCAGAACATACATCTGGCTCTTCAAGTTCTGATCCGTCAAGTTCTGATAAGCCAAGTTCTGATAGTTCTGAAAATCTAAATTCTGAAGAATCCAAGTCAGAGAGCATAGTTTCAGGGGGAGCATCAGAAAATGAAAATGAAGACAGCATGGATCATGGGGGAGCATCCAGTTCTAGAGAAAACCTTCCATCTGCAAGGAAGTGGACTAAATCACATACACCTGATTTGATAATTGGAAATCCTGATGTAGGTATCAGAACTAGAACAGGTACTTCAAACGAATGTCTTTACAATTCTTTTCTCTCTCAGACTGAGCCAAAGAAAGTGGAAGAAGCTCTTCAAGATGCTGATTGGGTGCAAACAATGCAGGAAGAGCTAAATGAATTTGAAAGAAACAAAGTCTGGACCCTAGTGCCAAGACCAAAGAATAGATCTGTTGTTGGTACAAAGTGGGTATTCAGAAACAAAACTGACAGTGATGGCATAATTACAAGGAATAAGGAAAGGCTGGTTGCAAAAGGATATTCTTAACATGAGGGAATTGATTATGATGAAACATTTGCACCAGTTGCTAGGTTAGAAGCCATAAGGATATTTTTGGCTTATGCTGCTCACAAAAAGTTTACTGTCTTTCAAATGGATGTGAAAAGTGCTTTTCTCAATGGATAATTGGAGGAGGAAGTATATGTCGAACAACCTCCAGGCTTTGTAGATTCCAAATATCCAGATTATGTCTACAGGCTAGATAAAGCACTTTATGGACTTAAGCAAGCTCCTAGAGCATGGTATGAGACTTTAGCTCAGTTTCTTCTGGAAAGTGGATTTAACAGAGGAACAATAGACAAAACACTGTTCTACCTCAACCATGGAAAAGACTTACTTCTGGTCCAGATTTATGTTGATGATATCATTTTTGGATCTATAAATGACAGACTTTGCAAAAAGTTTGCCAAACTGATGCAGTCAAGGTATCAGATGAGTAAGATGGGGGAACTTAGTTATTTTCTGGGCCTTCAAGTCAAGCAGAATGAAGAAGGCACTTTTATTTGTCAAACTAAGTACACCAGAAACTTGCTGAAGAAATTTGGAATGCAAGATTGTTCAAGTGCATCCACTCCCATGGCCACTGCAACAAAACTGAATAAGGATACTTGTAAATCAGTAGATATTACTGATTACAGAGGTATGATTGGCTCTCTACTCTATCTAACTGCTAGTAGACCTGATATCATGTATGCTACCTGTCTTTGTGCAAGATTTCAAGCAGATCCAAGAGAACCTCACTTAACAGCTGTAAAAAGAATATTCAAGTATCTTAAGGGAACAGCTGATCTGGGATTGTGGTATCCCAGAGAATCAGATTTTAAACTAATAGGTTACTCAGATGCAAATTTTGCAGGTTGCAAAAGTGACAGAAAAAGCACAAGTGGAAGCTGCCAATTTCTTGGAGGCAGATTGGTTTCTTGGTTTAGCAAGAAACAAAAGTCAATTTCTACATCAACTGCAGAAGCAGAGTATATTGCTGCAGGAAGCTGTTGTGCACAGATTCTTTGGATGAAGAATCAGTTACTGGATTATGGGTTAACATATTTCAAAATCCCTATTTACTGTGATAATCAAAGTGCTATTGCTATGACAGGTAATCCAGTTCAACACTCTATGACAAAGTACATCAGCATCAGGTACCACTTCATCAGGGAACATGTGGATGAAGGTACAGTGGAATTGCACTTTGTTCCAACAGATCAACAACTAGATATCTTCACAAAACCACTGTGTGAAGCTACCTTTACAAGATTGGTAATTGAACTTGGAATGGTTTCAGGTTCTTTCTCTAAATCTGCTTAGTTTTGTTCTGATGCATCAGACTTTATGATCAGTATTTACAGAAATTACTCTCTTTGTGTATTCTGTGCTTAATTGAAAATTTGCTAAAGTACTGACTGTTGTCTGATGTAAGTTTATAAACTCTGATTGTGATATATCTGTTAATATAATTACTCAATCCTATGAGGATACTTGTGCTAGATGCTGACCTAGTAATCTTCAATATACTAATGATCCCATGTTAGAAGTAATTATTTCTGTGGAAATCTATTGACACAAGCAAATTCTAATATTGAGCTTAGTTGAATTTACTTTGTCTATCTTATTATTAAGTCACAAACTAGAATAATGCTACTCATCTGTTAAGTTCTGATGCTAGTAAATCTGTTGAATGTACTAAGTGCTGATAAACCTCACTTATCAAAAGAAATAGAAAAAGAAACAAGGATTAAAAATCAGGTACTCCTTTGAGATCTAGAGTAAAAAATGTGGAAGGGAAGACCCAAGTGCATTGCTGGTATTAAGTAATATGCATCAGAAAAGCAAATAAAATATTTTCTTGGTGACTTTTCACACTCTATGATTACTGGAGAAATAATCTGATAATAGCATAAATTCTTATAAGCAGTCGTGACTCACTTACACTGAGAAGCCACTGTAAAATGGTATTTAAAAAAGATGCACAAAATAGTTGAGGTGGACTCAAGCATGAATTCATATAATAGTAGGTTTCAGAATAATGACAGGTTTTTAGTAAAGTTTTAGTTATGCCTTATTTCTAAGATGTACTGAAGTGAATCAGACTTTTCTCTTTGTCTGATATTTAGCTTAATGCACACACTCCACACTCCATATGAATGATGAAAATAACTGTGGTGATCTATGTTATTTTAGATAAACAGTTTTTGTGTCACATTACATAAATTCTGAGGACCAATTGTGATTGCACGTTCTGATGATTAAGTTCTGAAGAACCTATATCAGAACCTGTGTGAGGACTTACTAAGATAGGCATTCATTTATCGAGTTAAGAAATCATGTTCTGATGACCGTTAAGTTCTGATATAAGTCTAAGTTTTGATATTAAATTCTGATTCTTTACTTGACTCATTTGTGGATAAAATTTAAAAACAGTCTCAGTTTAAACCAGAATATGTGAAGTGGAAGATTAACAGTCACTATATTTAGGGATAGTGATACTCGTACATGCACAACCAATTTTTACTTGCTACTTGTGCGCATTAAACCATGTTTTACCTTTCCAATGACTATTTTTCTTTTTCCAAGTCTGGGGAGACGAGGTAGAATTAATTCTACCTGTCAGCATTAAATTTCTTTGCGTCTCCTGGCATTCTCTTGCCTATATAAACATCCACTTCACATCAGCCTTCCCATCAAATCTTTTATCACAAACTCACCTTCATAATCTTTATATCAAAAACACCATGGTCAATTACAATATGTTTTTGAACTATGAAACATTCAGCATGGAGCTGAGCTGTGCCGATTGGCAGCAGGAATGGCACGTCACTACCATTCCTGATGAGATATGGGACTCAGTTCCCCAGGAGGTACTCACCCATCTCCTGTTCTTCTACATGGACTACCATCGCCATCTGGAGCGATTGGAGGAGGAAAGGATGGAAGCTCTCCGCCAGCAAGAGCGAATCATACGACTCGCTATTCTGTTTGTCGAGAGTAGGAAGAAGAAATGATTTATTTTCTTCTTCCTGTTTTTCTTCATCATCAGCCTTGCCCTGCTTCTTGAGCTAGGACAAAGGCTGTTGATATTAGGTTTAGCAGCTTAGGGCAATCTTGTAAAAGTTCTGATGTAATTTAAATTTCATGAATGTATTCTCTTGATATATTAATGAAATTTATTTTTTTTCAAGATCTTGTCTCTGAGATATTTTGTAATGCATTGATAAATCCTGATAAATATTCATATTCTGTTGACCATATAAATTTTGTTTTAATATAAGTTCTGATTTTACTTTATCAGTACTTGCTCATCTGATTTATTTTGGTCATTTTCACTCGAATTTTTTTTTTCCAGAATATTGGTGTTGCAGTAAAAAAATTGAATAAGTGGGAACAGTTTCAATTCTGAATTAAAACTGATTTACCTTGATTAATGGAATAACTGGGTAAGTGGAACGGTTTTTTCTTGAAAAACTGCAAGTGGGTAAGTAATGATTACTGTTTTCCCGTGCCCATTAACTATTCGTTATTACTGCATGTCTGACAGGTGTCCAACGGTTACATTTTTTCAAAAGTATAAGTAAGACAGATGGAGGATTTTCTAATCTTTTATTCACTTTTATACTTTTTCTCTCTATTTGCTTTTACTCTCTTTCTTCTTCTAACGTTGGTTTTTCATATAGACATTCTATCAAACACCTAACAGGCACTTATAAATCTCGATTATTTTCATGGCACCTAAGGATTTAATCATTGATGGAGCTAAATTTGTTCCAAACAACTATGATGCAATTCTTGATAATGCTGAAGCTCCGTCTGAATTGCATTTTGTGCAAGATCTTCTTGCACACAGTGAAATCGGGTATGCATTGACCCAACCTTCAATCTTCTCAAGCCAACAAGTTCTGACATTTTGGAGGACTGGAAACTTTGATAATGGTGGTCAAAATGGTACTCCTAGTATTGTTTTCGAAGTGGGTGATTCTCCATATGCAGTCACTACTGGTACAATACGCAAGGCTCTACATCTACCAGAAGGATGTACTTTTTCAATACCAGAGGAATCAGCTCTTCAGGAGTTAATGGCCAGTTTGGGGTATGAGCAGAGTTTGGCCAAGCTTGGGCAGTTGAAACGGGCTCATATCAGGAGGGAATTGAGCTTCTTCTTCGACTGCATCACTAAAGCTTTTAGGAACAAGTGTTCAAATTTTGATGCCATCCCTATAATGAGTTAGCACATCGGGTATGCCATCATTAACCAAACTCATTTTGATTTTGCAACTGCTGTAATAGGTTTTATTGGGGTTAGGATGACAGAGGATAGGAATGTTGTCTACTTTTCTAGATTCTGTCAACTTATATATATACTTTTTGTACTGATGAACCTCGACTAGCCAGTACCTTAACTCCACCTTTCAAAGTTGCAAAACGTTACTTTAATGACCTGGTAAATGCTGACACTAAGAAACAAGTGGTTAGACCTTTACAGATTCCTCAGTCTGTAAAACAGATCTTAGTAAATGCTGATCCTGAATCCTATAGATCTGTTTATCCTGACGTTCAACCAACAACCACCTCCCAAACCCCACAACAACCATCAGAACATACCACCCATACTACTCAACCAACCCTCAGGCAATATCTCAAATCATATCTCACCACTTCACAGAAAGTTCAATCTTCATCCTCAGAACCTACTGTGAAGCCTTCATCTTCCAAGCCAAAGAGGACAAAGACTGTTCCTCAAACACCTCAAAAGAGAAGGAGGATTGCTTTGAGAGATGAGTCAGACAGTGAGGAACAGGTTTCTACATCAGAACCTGTTATCAAAGAAGCTGAGAAAGTTTCTTCTTAGAAGGATTCTGGAATTGGGGGATCTAAGCTTCTCAAATGGCTTAGACGAATGACTGTTGCTGTAACTCCCAAGGAATCCATATCTTCAAAGAGATACAAGAAACAGAGGGCAAAAAGGCCAGTTTCAGATGATGAAGAAGAAGCAGCTAATGAAGGAGATCAGGAATCTCTGATCTCACAAGAAAAGGAATCTGCTAAAGTCCCTACTTCTCCATTAACTTCAACTAAGGAAGCTGTTACTGAAAAGGCCAACATACCTTTTGTGTCTCCTAAGACTGTATCTCCTGTTAATTCAGGCACAAGTGCTGATATTGATATCCAGAACTTGGTTGTGCCTGAAGTATTTTACTTAGAAGCTCCAACATCAACTAATCCATCAACAACACCTGTTACTGATGCTGCTCAAACTCCTGAATTATCTACTACACCTTCTCTGCATCTAGATGCTGATGATCAGAATATAGGTGAGCATCAGGATATGGCTGTTGATCAGAACTTGGAACCAGATCAGCAATTAGAGGATGCTGAAGCCTCCATTGCTACTCACACTGTTGTTTTATCAGAAGATACTGATTCTGTAAGTTCTGATGCTGCAAATGCTGGAGATACTAGTGATGCTGCTCCAAATGCAGATGCTGATGAAGCAGGTCCTTCAGGACATGCCCCTCAACAAACTATTCTTAAATTTGAACTTGTTAAGAAGTTTGTTACAAGAGAAGCACCAGTGCCTTGGAGTGAAACTCCTGCAGGATAGGAGTGGACTAAGGAATGGAACTCAATTACTTGTGTTCCATCTGCAAAGAATCTGGCTGAGCACTTGACAAAAGCTGATAAGATGTTAAATACTGATGATTTCAAAACACAGCTTAGAGTCACTGCATTGAGTACTAAACATCTACAAGGTCTTCATTCTACTACTCATGCAGAGCTACACAAGATTCAGGAAGAATTCATCAAACAGGAACAAATTCAAAAGATTGATAAGAAAAAGTTCTTCCAACCTACCTTTGACATGATTGCTTATATTGAGAAGACTCAAGATACTCAACAAGCTCAGATTGATGATATTCTGAAAAATCAAGCTTCTCAGCAATCTCAACTTAATGAAATCCAAGCCTCAGTGGAATTGCTTATTTCTCTTCAATTACCTGCTGATGCCAAAAAGGGGGAGAAAGTAATTAAGTCCAAATATAAAACTGATAAGACACTGAAGGGGAAGGATGATGAAAGGGATGATCAAGAAAACTCTGGAATGGGTAGAGGTCATAGTCAAGGTAGAGGTTTCTCATCAAGAAAAGCTGAAATCACAAGTCACAGGACAAGTTCTGATACTGGAAAAAGAATTAGTTCTACTACTGGTAAAAGGATAAGTTCTGATGAACTTTTAGATCTTGATGAAGAAATGTCAAGACAGTTATTTCTTCAGGAAAATCCATGAATGGACTTGGAGAGTTTAATGGAAGAAGAAGCCAGACTTAAATCAGAGAAAGTCACATCTAAATCTGAAGCTTCTGGTGAAAAGACACTTCCAAAACTCAAAGGCATTGTGATAAAAGAAAAGACAAATACTGAAGCAACAATCACAACCATAGATAGATCCAAGATCCAAGGGTAAAGAAAAGGTTGGTGAACCTATCAAGGTTTATGTGCCTCCTGAGAATGAAGAAATCACTGATGAAAAGGATGATCTTGCTCTAACTTCAAGAAAAGTTCTTAAAACAACCTCTGACATGGCTCAAGTTGTTCAGAGTTAAGAGACTGTAAGTTCTGATATTTTGAAGAAGCAAGTAACCTCCGATATAGCTCAAGTTAACTTGATATCAGAAGATAGATCAAAGAAACTCCTACCAGGATTCACTAAAGCAAAACAGATTCAACCTTTGAAGACTACTGCTAGTGGTTTTGAAGCAAGAGTAGTTACTAGAAAGGAAGCAAGAGATAAAACTGGATTGGGAAGTGCTGATGAAAGAAGAATACAGAACACTACCAATGATCCAACTTCCTTTAGTGAACCAGGTATTGGAGCAACTTCTGAGAGATTGAATCAACTGGAATCTGTACAAATGGTTTACCATACCTACTTGAAAGAACACATCTTGTTGTACTTCATGACAGATGGTAGGGTTTATCATATAAGGCAAAATGCCATTCCATTGAAGTATTTTGAAGAATTGGAGCATGTACTATTCTTACTTCAAGTGGATGACAGATTGACAGGAAGTGCTGCAAACTACTTGAAGGATCAGATTCAGAGACAGAAAATGATTTATTCTGTTAAGTCTGACAGCACATATGTTCCAAAGTACAGAGATCACAAAGGTGATATAGTTGAAATGAAGCCCAATACTGCTAAGATTATAACTACCTTTCTGGGTTACAGGGCTGTGGAATTCAATCTTGAGTCTGATAAGGCATATTTGATCAGACTGGATCAGGATATAAGAAAAGCCAAGATTAATGATCTCAGGGCTGCAATCTTTCAAATTGGTGAAGATACTGCAGAGCTTAAAGATGCTAAAAGGAGGATGATTGATGAACTTAGATGTGCTGAGAGATGTTTGTTGAAGAACTATCTCAGAACAACTCCTGACATCAGAGAGATCAGAAGATGAAGCCAAGTCAAGATCTACAACTGATTAAATTCTGATATTTGTACGGACTGAAGTTGTTATCAGAAGTTAAATATTGGTAAAGCTTTAAGGACTGTAAGTTGTAGTTATCTAGTCTAATTCTCATGCATTTGTACTTAATGTTTTTGACATCATCAAATATCTATTAAACTTGTATATTATGCTAATTTACAAGTTGGGGGAGATTGTTAGATATATTTGAAAATGTCATGGCTAATATGATTTATGTTTAGATCTTACTTAAACATGATAAATCAGTACTTACTGGAGGTCAGGACTTAAGGATATCAGTACTTATATTATCAGGAGATAATCATCAGAAGATGGATATCAGAACTTAAGTGCTGAAAGACGTTCAGATAAGGACATTAGCTGATTAAAGGAAAGAAGATCGAGATTAACATAAGAAGAGATATGCATGAAGAAGGAATTCTATAAAGAATAGAATACTTGGAAGAAAAGATATCTGATTGATATATTTTAGGAAGCAGAATTATATTCTATATCAATTAGCGATTATCTTGTAACTGTGTAGTATATAAACACAGACATAGGATTTACACTATAAGTGTTATCATATTCGAGAAGATTATTTATTGTAACCCTAACAGCTCTCGTGATATTTGTTCATCACTGAGAGGTAACAGTTCCATACTTTAACAGAGTTTATTGTTTCAATAAAGTTTGTTTTCTATTACTTGAGTTTTTAGAGTTCGATTTGATTGTACTTTACACTGTATTCACCCCCTCTACAGTGTGTGTGACCTAACAAAGCTGTTGAATCAACTTCAAGGGTCTGTGAGAACAAGGGCAAGGGGCTTGCAGTAGAAAGTGAAGATTCATTGAGCCAGGATGACATGGAGGACATTGATGAACACCTAGCATATCTTTCTAGGAGATTTGCCAAGCTCAAGTTTAAGAAGAACTTTGGAGCAGCCAAGCCAAATTGAAACATGGTGGATAAATCAAAATTCAAATGTTTCAAATGTGGCTTAGCAGGGCATTTTTCCAGTGAGTGTAGGAAGTCAGATACCAGTAAGAAAAAGTTTGAGCCAGTGTATTATAAGCAAAAATACTTTGAGCTGCTCAAACAAAAGGAAAGGGCTTTCATAACACAAGAAAATGACTGGGCAGCAGATGGTCTAGATGAAGATGAAGATGTCAGCTATGTCAATCTAGCCCTAATGGCCAAGTCTGATGAGACGGAAACAAGTTCCTCAAGCAATCAGGTAATTACTACAACCCTTGCACATTTATCTAAAGCTGAGTGTAATGATGCCATTAATGACATGTCTACAGAGTTATATCATTTGCGTGTTACACTTAAGTCTCTTACTAAAGAAAATGCTAAAATCAAAGAAAACAATTTGTTTTTAAGTGAGAGGAATAATGTGCTTGGGTCTCAGTTTATTGATTTTGAGAAATTTAAAATTGAGTGTAAGATTGCCAAGGAGGAATTAATTGAGGCCTTGTAAAAGGAAGAAATTTTGAAGAAGCAGCTCGAGCGTGAACAAGAGGTGATTAAGGCATGGAAAACATCCAGGGATGTCCATGCTCAAATCACCAAAGTTCAAGGAATCGAGTCCTTCTGTGATGAAGCCTGGAAAAAGAACAAAGAGAAACTAGAACCTAATTTGGTAGATGGACTGCTAACTTATGTAGACTCGATGGATGATGAGGATCATCCGTCGGATAACAAAAAGTGTTATCCGTCGAATGATGAAAATCATCATCCGTCGGCTGTGAGCAAGCCCATCAGTAAAGCCAAACTAGTTAAGCTGAATGAGAAGTATGGGTCTGTTTCTGAGAACTTTGTTTCAGGAGAGTCGAGTTAAGTTAAGAAAGGGAAAAAGGCTAATGTTGGTCACATGACTGTCAGACAGTTAAGTGACAGACTTGAAAAGATTGAGGTAAGAACAGAGACTAAAAAGAAAAACAATAGGAATGGTAAAGTAGGGATTAACAAACACAATAACTTCACACCTGATAAATATGCTCCTAGAAAAATCTGTATCAAGTGTGGTAGTGTAAATCATCTGTCTGTTAATTGCAAATCTGCCATGCCTACTTCCATATCTGTGCAACCTCAATTTCCTAACATGAATGCCATGCCTCCCATGCCTGTTAATGCTATGTCTACACAGAACATGAATGCACAGTTTTCTAATATGCCATTTGCACCTAATCCTTATTATGCTGCATATAGTATGCCACAAATGCCATTTAGCATGCCTTACTGGAATAACATGTTTACACATAGCATGCCATTTCCTGTTAGTCATAATATGCATGATAATTCTGTTGCAATGAATGGTTTCAAAGGCTCAACTCAAATGACTAAGGATGAATCTGAAATTCCCATGTCAAATGAGATAAAGCCTAAGAAACAGAAAAAGAAAGCTAACAAGGCAGGACCCAAGGAAACTTGGGTACCAAAATTAACTTGATTTGATTTTGATGTGTGCAGGGAAATAGAAAGAATCTTTGGTACTTGGATAGTGGTTGTTCAAGACACATGACTGGTGATTCTACCCTGCTCACAGAGTTTAAGGAGAGAGCTGGACCAAGTATTACTTTTGGAGATGACAACAAGGGTTATACTGTGGGATATGGCTTAATTTCAAAGGACAATGTCATCATTGAGGAGGTTGCTTTAGTGGATGGTCTCAAACACAATCTGTTGAGTATCAGCCGGCTTTGTGATAAAGGCAATTCAGTAACCTTCAACTCAGAAGCCTGTGTTGTGACTAATAAAAGAAGCAACAAAGTGGTTCTCACTGGTGTGAGAAAAGGAAATGTGTACCTAGCTAATTTCAACTCATCTAATACAGAATATGTAACTTGTCTTCTCAGTAAAGCAAGTCAGGATGAAAGTTGCCTATGGCACAAGAAGCTATCCCACTTAAACTTCAAGACCATGAATGAGCTAGTAAAGAAAGAACTGGTTAGATGCATTCCTCTAGTGGAGTTTTCTAAGGATGGACTGTGTGATGCCTGCCAAAAGGGGAAGCAGATTAAAGCATCATTCAGGAAGAAACTTGATTCAACAATTGAAGAGCCTTTGCAACTGCTTCACATGGATTTGTTTGGACCAATCAATGTATTGTCAATCTCAAGGAAAAGATTTTGCCTAGTAATTGTAGATGATTTCTCAAAGTTCTCTTGGACATATTTCCTAAAGTCTAAAGATGAGGCTAGTCAAATCATCATCAATCACATAAGGCAAGTCAATAACCATCCTGATTTCAAGGTTAGAAGAATCATGAGTGATAATGGAACTGAGTTCAAGAATTCTGTCATGAGAGCATTTTATGAGGAAAATGGGATTCTGCATGAGTTTTCAGCAGCAAGGACTCCACAACAGAATGGAGTAGTGGAAAGGAAGAACATATCACTTATAAAAGCTGCAAGGACAATGCTTGAAGAATCTAAGTTACCAATATATTTCTGGGCGGAAGCTGTAAATACTGCATGTTACACTCAGAATATTTCTCTGGTTAATCAAGCAAGATGCATGACTCCCTATCAATTGTTCAAGAACAAGAAGCCAACTCTAAACTTTCTTCATGTCTTTGGCTGCAAATGCTATATTCTGAGAAATCAAACTGATCAAAATGGGAAGTTTGATGCTAAAGCAGATGAAGGAATTTTCGTTGGATATGCGGTTGGTAAAGCATATAGAGTCTACAATCTAAGAACCAACATTGTTGTGGAATCAATACATGTTATGTTTGATGATAAAAAGATTGAAGGACTAAAAGATGGAGATTACCATGAGAGCCTCAAATTCGACAATATGGAGATGGTTAATGATGACAGTGATGATGAAAGTGATCAAGAGAATGTATCTAAGGATAATGCAGATAAATCTACCTCCAATGAAGCACAAAACTCAACATCTGTCGAGTTGCATAATGCTTCATCCGTCGGAAGGCAATCTGCGTTATCCGTCGGGAGACAACCAGCTTCATCCGTCGGTACTCAAAATTCACCATCCGTCGGGTTATCAAAAGAAGCAGAAAGTCAAGATAGATCACCTATAGAAAGTTCCCCTTTCTCAAATCAAAGATCCACAAACTCAGGGGGAGTTTCTAACAATCAAAACTCAATCACACATCAAGACAACAATGAGGTTTCTTCATCTAGAGCTAATCTACCTCAACAAAGGAAATGGATAAAAGATCACCCCTTTGAGCTTATAATTGGTGATGTTTCTTCTAGAGTTCAAACAAGAAGAGCAACTCAGGAAGAATGTCTATACAACAACTTTCTTTTCAAGAAAGAACCAAAGAAGGTAGAAGAAGCTTTGTTGGATCCTGATTGGATTTTAGCTATGCAGGAGGAGCTAAACCAATTTGAAAGGAATAATGTATGGAAGCTGGTGCCCAAGCCTAAAGGAAAGAATCCAATAGACACCAAGTGGGTATTCAGTAACAAGATGGATGAAAATGGCATAGTTGTCAGGAACAAAGATAGATTGGTTGCTAAGGGCTATTGTCAGCAAGAAGGAATAGATTTTGATGAAATATATGCTCCTGTTGCAAGACTTGAAGCCATCAGAATCTTCTTAGCCTATGCAGCCCATGCCAATTTCAAAGTCTATCAAATGGATGTCAAAAGTGCCTTTCTGAATGGAGATTTGGAGGAAGAAGTTTATGTCAGTCAACCTCCTGGTTTTGAAGATCCAAATTTTCCAGAACATGTCTATTATCTTTTGAAAGCACTTTATGGACTGAAGCAATCACCTAGAGCCTGGTATGACACTTTATCAAAGTTCCTTTCGGAAAATCACTTCACAAGAGGTATTGTAGATAAAACTTTATTTTTCAAAAATGTTAATGGCTCTAGTATACTTGTTCAAATTTATGTAGATGATATTATTTTTGGCTCTACAGATGAGAAACTTTGCAAAAAGTTTGCCAAATTGATGCAAAGTAAGTATGAAATGAGTATGATGGGAGAACTAACTTACTTTCTTGGTTTACAAGTTAAGCAAGCTAGTGATGGAATATTCATTAGTCAAACTAAATATATTTTTGATCTTTTAAAGAAGTTTGATCTAATGGATTGCACATCTGCAAAAAATCCCATGGCCACTGCAACTAAGCTTGAATTAAACACTACTGAAAAGTCTGTGGATATTTCAAGTTATAGAGGCATGGTTGGCTCACTTCTGTACTTAACAGCTAGTAGGCCAGATATAATGTTTGCTACATATTTATGTGCTAGATTTCAGGCTGATCCTTGAGAATCTCACTTAATAGCTATTAAGAGAATTTTCAGATATCTTAAGGGAACACCAAACCTTGGCATTTGGTACCCTAGAGATTCTGGTTTTGATCTAACTGGTTATTCAGATGTAGATTATGCAGGTTGTAGAATTGATAGAAAGAGTACAACAGGAACTTGTCAATTTCTAGGAAACAAGCTTGTGTCCTGGTTCAGTAAAAAGCAAAATTCAGTTTCTACTTCTACAGCTGAAGCTGAATATATTGTTGCTGGCAGTTGCTGTGCACAGATTTTATGGATGAGAAATCAATTGGTAGACTATGGTTTGCAAGTTGAGAGAATTCCTATTTTCTGTGATAACACAAGTGCAATTGCCATCACTGAAAATCCAGTACAACATTCAAGGACAAAGCACATAGATATCAAGTACCATTTCATAAGGGAGCATGTAATGAATGGTACTGTGGAACTACATTTTGTTCCAAGTGAGAAGTAGCTTACAGATATCTTTACCAAGCCACTGGATGAATCCACCTTTTCAAGGTTGGTAAGTGAGTTAGGTATGCTTAATTATTCTTAAATCTATCTGAGTTAATATGCAAGTTAAAATGCAGCCAGAAATTTAATTGATTTTTCAGTCTTGGATGAAATTTTGGCTAAGTCAAAATTTACATCTCGACGGATGACCCTTATCCATCGAGTTTGGTCATCCGTCGAAATACTATTTGCTAATAAAAATCAATTACTTTTCTGGAATATTTTATGTCTCGATGGATAACAGTTTATCCTCATCCGTCGAATTGTCTTAATCTCAGCCGTTAATTCCCTGTACATTATCCATCGAGTATACTTACAGTTTGTAAGCATAACATGACGGATAATGGGGGGAATTTTTACAGTTTATTTTTTAAACGGCTATTTTAGGCAATTTCTATTGGTTACTTTATTTTACTTTATTATTTTTATCAGTTATTTTTGAGATAGTATAAAAGCTTATTTCATTGCAATTGCTTTTCTTTTATCATTCTCAATTCAACTGCTCTAATTTCATTCTCTCTCAAAGCACTTACTCTCTTTCTCTTCAAGCTCTTATTCTCTAACAATGGCACCTGTTGTAAAGATTATGTCTCAAACTGGGTTCATTTATGAGAAGAACAACTTCACTGCATTAGTGAACAAAGGTATTCAGCAATCGGATGACTATCACAAGATGATGGACTTTGTGAAGAATTGCAAGCTCAATTATGCCATGCTGGAATCACCCACAATCTTCTGTGAAGTTGTTGAAGAGATGTGGACCACTGCTACCTATAACTCTACAGATAAGACCATCACTCTAACCATCAAAGGTAAAGAATTCTGTATAAATAGTGATGTGATAAAAGCATGTTTCAAAATTCTTGATAACAATGTGACTTCACCACACACTGACACTGATATAGTCAATATGCTCAATTCCATGCACTATGCACTTCCTACTTCTAAACTGAGTGATATTAGGAGAATGGGTCTTAGGAAAGAGTGGAGTTTCTTGTGTGATGTAGTTACAAAGGTTTTCTCAGGAAAGATCAGTAATTTTGATTCAGTAAATATTTCCATGCTTAACATGCTATACATGCTAGTTATAGATAAATTTTATAATTTCAGTGATCTTGTCTTGTTTGAGTTAAGTTTTAAATTAGGGGAGTTAAATAAAAGAGGTAAGAATGTGTATTATGCCAGATTTCTTATGTTATTAGCTAACCACCTCTGTGAAGAGATTGTGCTTGAGAACCCTAACAACAAACTAGATTGCTGGGTTCAAGCAAGAAGGCTCATTGCAGATTTGAACAGGGCCAATCATCACAATGATGTGCCAATGTTCTATTTTCCTGTAATGCAAGCACCTCAGGTAAGTGATGTAACACCCCCAAATCCGGGGTCGGGGATCCGGGTTGTCACGAGTTTCATTTCCCTTAATAACACCCAATCTTAATAAACAATCAACTACTCCGTACTGTGACCCCACAATAAACACACACACCACAAGTTATAGTCTCAGAGATGAATACCAAAAATAACACAAGTCATTTTATTCCACAATTATAAACCATTACACCTTAAAGAGGGTTTCTGAATAATTTACATATTCCTTGCCATTATTATAATTCATAATATACATAAGTCTGGTACATCAAAATTTGAAAGCCTAGCCTATTGGTAGTTCCTACCTCAGCCACAACGGCATCACACCTACAGGAAACTGCGGAACGTTTCCTATCCGCTCACGAATTGGGAGCTTGGTCCTATTCATCTTGTCTATCTGTTGTTGTGTGATGAAAGAAGAAAGCAAGGGTAAGCAACAAGCCCACCGAAATAATATGTATAATAATTTACAATATATGAGCATTCTCATAGTAATCATGAAAGTCTTGGTCAAGAAGAATTGAACCAAGTTTGATATCTTAATGCGACCAAGTCGCAAAATATTCAGTATATATATACCTATATACTTTTCACAATCCTTGAAATCCTCTGACATGTATAATATACACAGAGTTCCAGTTTATAATTGTATAAAAATATCGTTGCAAGGTGATCTCATATATCTAACCTTGTCTCAACGTTTTTCTGACAACCTTTGTTATTCATAAGATAATCATTAACTAGATATAAGTTGAAAAGATGAAGTTACAAGATACTCCAATATACTTATATCTTTTCCGAATACTGCTTGAACTACCACCGTTCAAGTTATAATTAGTTTCAAAAGTTCATCACACTGATGAGACTACAAGATAAAACTTGAATAGATTCAATCTTTGAAATATCATTTGAAAGAAATGAAGTTACGAGATACTTCATTAAGTCCCGATATATATATACACCTATATATATACATTTCATACACTCCTTGAAAACCTCTGTTATGAAAATTATAAACAGAGTTGCAATATCCAATGAATTTGGAAAGGAGAAAACCTTGGCATAAACCTGATATCTTGCTGATCAGGCAAAGATACCAATAAGTAACCTTTTCTACTAGTAGATGGACGAATTCCCCATTGGTCATCACCCTGGCCACATTAAGACCTATGCTGGACTGCCACTCAGCCACTTACGCATTGATGGACTCCCACTGAGCCACTTACACTTTCATGGACGCCCACTGAGCCCATGTTGCTTATGCCGACTCAATAGATGAACTTACTTCCCGAATGATGGGCAAGTAATCAAGATGTTTTCTCAAAACAGCAACCTTGTTGCGAATGTAAAATACACCACTGAGCCGGATCCCTCAGGTTTTGAGCGAGTATTTAAATCCCCTTCGAAAGGAAGATCTTAAATATAAAAATGAATTTTGGGATCCGCTCTAACTTTTAAAAATTATTTTGAAGACTCGAAAACATTTTTAAGAATGTTTGGAGTAATACTGATTTAATGAAATAAATCAGTCCCGATATATTAGAAAATATCTGAATATTATTATTTAAATAATATTCCCATAAAGGATAATATTTATAAAATAATTAAAGTAGAAGTTTTAAAACTTATACTTGAAATGAATAATAAATAACCAAAGATATACTTATACGAAAGTACGATCTTTATTTGAATAATCGAAAATAAGTTTGATTATCGAAACATTATTCTTTAATAAAATAAAGAATATTATTTAATAAAATAAGCGGAGTCATAAGTCCTCGAATGAATATTCAAAATAATATTCATTAAATAAAATAAGCGGAGTCATAAATCCTCGAATGAATATTCAAAATAATATTCAAAATAATATTCATTAAATAAAATAAGCGGAGTCATAAGTCCTCGAATGAATATTCAAAATAATATTCATTAAGTAAAATAAAGTTATCGAATAAACCTTATTCGATTAATAGTTTTGAAAACTATTTATATATATATATATATAATATACTCGGGAACATCATCTCCCGGTTTAGAAAATGTTCACCTTTGGGTCCCCTATACCAAAGGTATACACAACTACTGCTTATCTCTAGCATAGGTATTATGCAACTTATAAGCATTTGAATTAACAATTAGATATCAAGATTACGAAACAGGCATGCATATAAACCATATCAGCATGCTCCAATATATCATAAGATTTTCTAATAACCATCATGCATCTATCACAAGATAATGCATATACATATATACATCACAACAACAGTATAACGGGTAGAAAACTTGCCTGAGTGCTCCGGGGTAGACTTAAGCTTAGAGTGGGTCCGGTAACCTATGAATAACAACATAAGCCGGAATTAAACCACGGTCGCTTAAGAAACTAGACTTTAACCAATTGAACCCTAACGTTTGCTTATGGTCATTTCTAAGCTTAACAAATCACATAAGTCGTTCGAGTACCCTCGGCTCCACCATTTTTAATAAATTAACCGTTACGAATTTCAAGGCGACGCTTTCACGAATACCCTACCAACTGCCTAGTCCACTTTAAATAATTGTCTCATACTCCAATTAGTCATTTAAGGGCCTTAACTAAGGTTTTAAAGTAAGGCGAGGGGTAATGGTTCGTTCGCGAAACGCCGTTACTTAAAATGGTCGTTTCTCCTAAATCGTACATCAGATTCAAGCGAACCACATCTCAAAATGAAGCTTACGACATAATCTAACTAGACATGGAAAAGTCACAGATTCAATAGTTAGCTCTCTGTCCAGAACACTAAGAACAAGAAGTTGTATGAAATTGGGCATTACGACGGCTATGTTTACGCGATTACCAAGTTTTAAACCACTCCAAACAACCACCATTCAACTCACAACCAACAATACAACCAACCCTCATCCAAACCTTACTACATCAGTCCCCAAACCTCAATATTTTCCAATTTATACAACCCCACACATGAACTACTAGCTATACTTAAGTTTCATTAACTATAAACAAGATTTCAACATCCAAATCACTACAAATCCAATCCAAACTCTAAACACACAAGCATCATGCTTCTCATTTACTATAACCATCAAAACCATCATAATACTCAAAGTAAAGTTAGGGTTTGGAGGTGTTATACCTTCCTTGGAGTGATTAGAGTAGCTAGGAAGTCTTAGGAAGCCTCCTACAAGCTTGATCTTTCCAAAGAAATCAAGAACACAAAGTTAGGTTTTGAAGTTTCTAAAAGTCAGATTGAAAGAACTGTAAAAACGAGGGTCTTATCATGCTTATTTGGACGAGACTTGTGAACAAGAGTTGTAGGCCATCTCAATACCTTTCCAAAGAGCTATAGAACATACTATATGAGTGAGTATTGAAGGAGATATGGTAGTTTGAAGTTGCTGCTCTGGTTTTGGCCGAGAGCTTCTTGTGGAAAAACAAAGTCAACTTCTCAATTTTTGTGTTATGATTTCTTTTGGCTTGGTTGCTTCTCTTGTTTGCTAATTAAATTTACCATGGTAAAAATTACATGGCTCACAATCAACCAACTAACCTTTCTATTTGTCATACTTATGTCACCATGCCTATGTCATCTTTCTTATGTCATCTTCTTACACTTATTTTCTTCTTATTGGTATGATGACATCATCACCCACTAACCTCTTTGATTAACCCTTAATTACTTGGCTAATGACCGCTTATCTGTTATACGGTTCGCTTAACTTTCATTCTCGTTTATCGTTTGAGGGATCATACCCGGGATCTCATTACTTAGGTTCCCTTAAACCTTTCTCAATATTTTATATTGCTTTTATGATCCTCTCTTATAATCTTTGAATTAAAATCCTTTTAATCATGTTATCTTATACTCAATTCTTTCTGTATCTGGTGGGTTTTCGGGAAAAATCAAAGTGTTCGAATTTGAATTCTGACGATCTTTACATACACTTATATACCATATAGAGTACTAATAAGATCTCAGAATATCAATAAAAGAACCCCTACATAGTGTGGCATGAAAAGTTTTCTTATTCAGCATAATCAGCAAAATCACTATTCATAAGGGTTACAAAAAGTCCAAAATTTTTGGGGTTATTACAAGTGAGGTAAGTTCATCCATCCCTACAACTATTCCAACCTCCACAATTTCTTTGAGTTCAAGAGTAGCTATGACAACTGTGCCAATGACCAAACAGTTGCCTACCAAAGCTGCCAAACCTACTATTATTTCAAAATCCAAATCAAAGAAAGCCCCCTCTGGTATCTCCCAAAAGATGCCAGTTAAAAATCCACTAAAGCCAAAGAGGGGAGTGTGAAGGAGGGTAAGTTAGGTGAGGGAAGGGGTGAACATAAAAGAAACCCCAAGAATAAGGTTGGAGAGTTGAGTGAATCCCAGCCTAGCCACACTGCAGTTTCCCAACAAACTGCAGTGCTTAAAAATGACAAAAGCTCATTTCTAGCCGCATCCTCCCAAAAGGATGTAGCTATTGAACAAAACTCTCAACCAAGAGCACATGCCAAGAGGGTTAGGGACACAAGCTCACCCCAAACTTATGCCAGAAAGAAGAAATCAAAAACCTTTGGGGATGCACAGGGTACACACACTGTGCAAACTGGTGCTAAAGACACAGTCACTGCACCATCACAAATTCAGCTTGATGTGGCTCCAATAAATATGGAGTCACAACCAAAATCTCTAGTTATAGAAGCACCTTAAACACCATACTCACCAACAAATTCTCTAGATGTGGATATGATAAACACATCAATTCCTGATTCCCCTTCTTTAACTCTGTCGGGGAAGCCAAAATCTAGTGCAAGTGAGCATCATCTTTTAGATGATTTGTTGGCTCACTTGCCAATTCTTTCAGGAACTGTTGTGTCATCTGTGCCTAAAATATCTTCAATCAGCACAGAGTCAACAATAGTTTCTATTCCCAGCTCATTCATTTCTACTCTCTCGACAGATATTGCTCATCCGTCGAGTAGTGATTGTATCCCGACGGATAAGCCTAACAGCAGTTATCCGTCGGATAGCAAAACCTCTCACTCGATGGATATCACTCATCCGTCGAGTATCTCTGCACAACTTCAAACTTCAATTCTTTCAAGTGCAGAAGATTTAGTGGTTGTACAGTCACTCTTAGGATTGAGAGAGAAGAGTGTTTTGAGTGAGAGTCTGGGTTGATCCCAGGAAAAAGGATAGGAAATGAGTGAAAATCTGCAATCCATTTCTTCAGGATTGGCAAAAGGGAGTGAGAGGAGTCCCACCTTAGTAGGTGAAGGTGAGGGTGTGAGGGTGGGGAGCCAGGGTGAGACCCTGATGCAACAAAAGAGAGAAAATGAGAGAAATGCAGGTACTAGAATAATAAGGATGGATGTCATTGCTAGTGAGTCAATGAATGCCTAGGATGTAGACAGGGAAGGACTATCTCAGCATCCTAAAGCTGTTATAGATTCTACTTCTCTTGATGCTGAGGCATTTACTCACCCTGTTCCAGCTTATCAAATTCTAGCTGAACAGGGCAATGACAATGCAGAAAGGATGCTCAATCTGGTGCATACCACCCAGTCTATGCAAAGGGCTAAGGATGCCATCACAACTTTACCTTCTACAACTGGTGATGTGGACTATGAGACTGGGGGTTCAGCTGATTTCTTTGGAGATGGGAGTGGGGATAGTGAAGATGAAGCAATGGACATAGGGGGAGAAGTAGGTTCAAGCTCAAGGTCAGGTATGCCATCATGGGCATTCTCAAAGCACTGTGATGAGCATTACTTCAAGATAACCCTGATCCAGTTAATTAATCAAACTCACACTGCTCTTCAAACCACTACCAATTCTAGCACCAAGAAGCTCCTTCAGGCACATCTAGCCTCCCTGCAACTTCAGCAAATCCAGGGCTTCCAGCATGCTAGAGATGTGAACACCATGAAGGGTGATATTGAGGAGATGAAGAAGACTATTTCCGATAAAATGGACTCCAAACTTCCAGACACTGCAATGATTGACATCAAGAGGCAATTAAGGAAAAATTCTGATCTTGCAACCAAGATAGAATCCTTGGATACAAGAGTGTTAGCTATGGAAGCATCTTTGACTGCCATTCATCTCCATCAAGCCCAACAGACTGATCTACTTCAAAAACTGGTGGCAGCTCAGACCCCCTCCACAACTCAACTTGATGATAACAAAAAGGGGGAGAAAGGACCAAGTGAGGGGGAGAAGCTTCAAATACAAATCATTAAAGTAATTGTGTCTTCAATTACTATCTCAAAGCCACCAGTCACAGATGATATAGATCTGATTCAAGCAGCAGTAGCCAACATGAAAGTTACTGAGAAGGAAAAGTTGAATTTGGTCAACTGGGAGAACATTGATGAGGAGATACAGAAGAAATTTGAACTAGTAAAGGAGCCAGTTAAGTCAGCCATCCATCACTCTTAAGTCAAGCAAATTAGTGTGAATGAGATGAGCATGAACTATCTGGAAAAGGGACAATCTTCCTGCATCAAGTCTCCAAAGGCTGAAATGATTCTTAAACCAAGGGCAAACTACTCAAAATCATCTTTGAAGAACCCCTTGGACACTGTGTATGAGACACCCAAGCCTGATAAGAAGAAGTTTCTGTCAAGATCAATTTCCTTCTATAAAGATCCAGCTGATTCATCTTCTAAAAGGAGGATTGCTAAGATTTTCAGAAATGGGAAAGAAATTTGTGTGGTGGCTGGACACCCTCAATTTGCTCAAGCAAAGAGAGAAGAAAAAGCTAGATTGAAGCAGGAAAAGAAGCAGGCTGCTCTAGATGCTAAAAAGGCTAAACAAAAGAAAGAGCAGATTGTTATCTTGGCTAAGCTACATGCTGTAAATTCATCACAACAAATTCCCTCTCAACCATCTGAAGCTACTGAATCAAGGAAGCAAGTTGAAGAACAGAAGAAATCTCCAAGAAAGAAAGCATTGGCTAAAAGAACTAAAAGGAAACTGGATATTGTTGACAAGGAATTGGAAGATAAATTTCCTAAGAAATCCACACCAGCTACATGTAATAACCCCAATTTTTGGAAATTTTTGAAACCCTTATGAATAGTGATTTTGCAGATTATGCTGAATGAGAAAACTTTTCATGCCACACTATGTAGGGGTTCTTTTATTGATCTTCTGAGATATTATTAGTACTCTATGTGGTATATAAGTGTATGTAAAGATCATCAGAATCCAAATCCGAACACTTTGATTTTTCCCGGAAATCCACTAGATATGGAAAGAATTGAGTATAAGGTAACAGGATAAAAAGGATTTAAAATAAAGGATTATAAGAGAGGATCATAAAAGGATTATAATGTATTGAGAAAGGTTAAGGAAACCCAGGTAATAAGATCCCGGGTATGATCCCTCAAACGAGAAACGAGAACGAAAGTTAAGCGAACCGTATAACAGATCAGCAGTCATTAGATAAACAATTAGGAAGTTAATCAAGGAGGTTAGGGATGATGAGGTCATCCAACCAATAAGAAGAGGGCAAGTAAGGGATGATGATATCATAAGCATGACATAAGCATGACATAGGAGGGAAGGAGGTTTGGATGAATGATAACCACACAAAGTTCAAGGTTATTAAGGTAATTAACCAAAATCTAAACAAAAACAACCAACCAAAAACAAATCAAAACAAAAACACAAAATCATCTCTTTCTTCCAAGCTTGCTCTCGGCTTTTCCCCATTTTCAAGAAGAAGAATTTTAAAATTCAAGTTCCAAGCTTCCTTAATTGGTAAGATAATTATCTAGTACTCCTTATGCATAGATATAGCTATTCCATGAGTTTAAGCTTCAAATTCCTTCACAATCTCTTCCAATAATTCAAGGAAGAAGATGGTGAATAGTAACTTTCAAAGAAATAACTTTAGTTTCTTGAATTTTTATGAAAGTTTAAGGTTATACAAGCAAGGATCAAGGTTCTTTAGGCATTCAAAGCTCTTGTGATTGTGTTAAGAAGCTTCAAGAAGGTATAAACTCCAAACCCTAGCTTTAGTTTTGAGTATTTAGGAATGGTTATGAGTAATATAGTATATGTGAAGCATGAAGCTTGTTTGTTTAGAGTTTGGGTTGGAGTGGTAGTGGTATGAATGTTGAATCTTGTTGATTTGTTAAAGGAATTAAGTATAGTTTAAGTTCATGATGAGAATAACATAAATTGGAAGAACTTGAGGTGTTGGGACTGTTGTAGTGTGTTTTGGATGGATGTTGGTTGTATGAATGAATTGGGATTGATTGGTGATTGATCTGGATTGGTTTAAATTTGGGAAATCGCGTAAACATAGCCGTCGTAATGTCCGATTTACTTTAGACTGATTTTGTTCATAACATTAGGACCCGAGAACTCCCTGCTAGGTTTTTATCATTGCCATTTTTAGATAGTTCATGTTACGAGCTTCGTTTTGATATGTGGTTCGTTTGATTCCGATGTACGGTTTAGGAGAAACGGCCGTTTTAAGTAACGACATTTCGCGAACGAAATATTACCCCTCGCCTTACTTTGAAACCTTGGTTAAGGACCTCAAATGACTAATTGGGGTAAGAAACAATTATGTAAAGTGGATTAGGCAGTTGGTAAGGTACTCGCGAAAGAATCGTCTTAAAACCCTTAATGGTTCATTTATTAAAAATGGTGGAGCCGAGGGTACTCGAGCGACTTAAGTAAATCGTTAAGCGCGAAAGCGAACATTAGGACTCTAAATGGTTAAAGTCTAGTTTCTTAAGCGACCGGGGTCTAATTCCGACTTATGTTGTTGTTCATAGGTTATTGGACCCACTCTAAGCTTAAGTCTATCCGGGAGCACTTAGGCAAGTTTTCTACCCGTATAACTGTTGTTGTGATGTATATGTGTATATGCATGATCTTGTGATAAATGCATATTTGTTATTAGCAAATTTTTGCGATATATTGGAGCATGTGATATGGTATATATGCATGCCTGTTTCGCATTCTTGACTTATATATCTGTTGGTTCAAATGCTTATTAGTTGCATAATACCTATGCTAGAGATAAGCAGTAGTTGCGTATACCCTGAGTATAGGGGACCCAAAGGTGAACCTTTTCTAAAACCGGGAGTAGATGTTCCCGACTATATGATATATATATATATTTATATATATATATATATATATTGATATGGTTTTTAAAAACTATTAATCGAATAAGGTTTATTCGATAGCTTCATATTATTTAATAAATATTACTTGAATATTCATTCGAGGACTCATGACTCCTTTTATTTTATTTAATGAATATTACTTGAATATTCATTCGAGGACTTATGACTCCTTTTATTTTATTTAATGAATATTACTTGAATATTCATTCGAGGATTTATGACTCCTTTATATTATTTAATGAATATTACTTGAATATTCATTCGAGGATTTATGACTCCTTTTATTTTATTTAATGAATATTACTTGAATATTCATTCGAGGATTTATGACTCCTTTATATTATTTATTGAATATTATTTGAATATTCATTTGAGGACCTATGACTCCGATTATTTACTGAAATATATTCTTTATTTTATTAAAGAATAAGGTGTCGATAATCAAACTTATTTTTGATTATTCAAATAAAGATAGTACTTTCGTATAAGTATATATTTGGTTATTTAATACTCATTTCAAGTATAAGTTTTACAACTTCTACTTCAAGTTATTTATATAGAGATTATCCTTATGGGAATATTATTTAATAATATTCAGATATTTTCTAATATATCGGGACTGATTTACTTTATTAAATCATCATTACTCCAAACACTCTTTAAAGTGTTTTCGAGTCTTCAAAATGATTTTTAAAGGTTAGAGCGGATCCCAAAACTCGTTTTCAAATTTAAGATCTTCCTTTTTGAAGGGGACTTGAATACTCGCTCAAAAATCTAAGGGATCCGGCTCTGTGGTGTATTTTATATCCGCAGCAAGGTTACTGTTTTGATAAATGAATTGATTACTTACCCAACATTCGGGAAGTAAGTCCATCTAATTGAGTCGGCATAAGCGACAGGCCGGGGTACGGTCTATCAAAGTGTAAGTGGCTGGGTGGCAGTCCATCAACGCGTAAGAGGCCGGGTGGCGGTCCAGCACAAGGTCCTTATGTGGCCAGGGTGATGACCGGTGGGGGATTCATCCATCTACTAGTAGAAAAGGTTAGTTATTGGTATCTTTGCCTGATCAGCAAGATATCGGGTTTATGCCAAAATTCTTTCCTTTCCAAATTTATTGGATATTGCAACTTTGTTCATACTTTACATGACAGAGGTTTTCAGGAAATGTATGAGAGATATATATGGATATATATATATATATATATATATATATGGATATATATATATATATATATCGGGACTTAATGAAGTATCTCGTAACTTCATTTCATTCAATAATATTTCAAAGATTGAATCTATTCAAGTCTTATCTTGTATTCTCATCTATGTGATGAACTTTTGAAACTAATTATAACTTGAACGGTGGTAGTTCAAGTAGTATTCGGAAAGATATAAGTATATTGGAGTATCTTGTAACTTCATCTTTTAAACTTATATCTAGTAAATGATTATCTTGTGCATGACAAAGATTTTCACAAAAACGTTGAGACAAGGTTAGATATATGAGATCACCTTGCAACGATAGTTTTATACAGTTATAAACTGGAACTCTGTGTATATTATGCATGGAAAAGGACTTCCAAGATTTTGAAAAGTATATATGTATATATACTGAATATTTTGTGACTTCATCACATTAAGATATCAAACTTGGTTCATTTCTTTTGACCAAGACTTTCACGAGTACTATGAGAAGGCTCATATATTGTTAATCATTATACATATTATTTTGGTGGGCTTGCTGCTCACCCTTGCTTTCTTCTTTCATCACACAACAACAGATAAAAAAGATGAACAGGACCAAGCTCCCAATTCGCGAGCGGATAGGAAACGTTCCGCAGTTTCCTATAGGCATTGATGTCGCTGTAGCTGAGGTAGGAACTACCAATAGACTAGGCTTCAACTTTTGATGTACCAGATTTATGTATATTTATGAATTGTAATAATGGTAAAGAAATGTAAATTATTCAGAAACCCTTTTAAGGTGTATTGGCAGATAATTGTGGAATAAAATGACTTGTGATTATTTTTGGATATTCATCTCTGAGACTATAACTTGTGGTGTGTGTGTTTATTGTGGGGTCGCAGTACAGAGTAGTTGATTATTTATTAAGATTGGGTGTTATTAAGGGAAATAGAACTCGTGACAACCCGGATCCTCGACCCCGGATTTGGGGGTGTTACACTACAACTCAAGCATCAAAGCCCTCTGTGGTATTTGAAGATATAAGGGTGGTGGATCCCTATAGGAATATTCACGGTGAACCTATTGTGCCCAAGGATGAGCCAATAGAATGCGAGAACATACCAATTCCAGACTTCAATCTACCAATCCTTAGCAAGCCAAAAAGGACAAAGTCAAGAGCAGTCAAGAAAGTGAAGCTGTCACCTCTTAAATCCAAATCCATAGTCAAAGCTCAGCCCAAAGTCAATAGGGGAGACTATCTGTACTTGTGTGACATCAAAGAATTTTCTGATCTAAATCTCTATCTGGATGAACTAGATGAAGTAAGAGGTATTGATGCATACAGGAACTTACCTGAAAGGTTAGTGTTCAAGTACAAAGGAGGAAAGGAGATTCAGTGGCCACTTCACAGGGTTCTTCAAGAGAGCCAAGTTGTACTGATTAAAATTTATTCATCCTTCAAGAAGAACTTTGTGTTCAATGTCACTGCAAGAAGACTAGTATTGAAGAAGATTGAAGAACTAAGGAGTGTTAGAGCTAAAGATGCACTCCCAAAGACTCTAATCATCCCATACACAGGGAGAAGAGTACATCTAAGGCCCTACTGGCTGATGGAGTTCATTGATGACAAAGGTGTGAGAAGATTCTTCAGATTGGAAGACTAATTGAGTATCTCTAGCAATGAGACTCTTTTGGAAATGCAAGGAAAACTAAATCTCTCAAAATCTGATGAACTGGAATTCCACAGGCAGCTCCAAAATCAGATTGATGAAAACAACAGAAAGCTTGGAAGAAGATCCAGACTTTCAAGAAACTAGATAAATCTGCTCAGGCTAGAGGAGCATCTTAAAAATGACTGTGAGCAAAAATTTGTACATTTTGTTATTTGAAGCACTTTTCAGTATTATCTACATTTCTTTAAAGTTACATTTTTAGGGTATTTTGTTATCATTAAGTATCTCTTAATTTATGGCTACAATTCCAGTAGACATAAATTGGGGGATATTGTTGTGTATATGTTGTGTACTTGATGATTACTTGAACAAAACACCTTAGTAGATTTTACTTAGTGAAATATTGTAGGACTCGACGCATAAGATTTATAGTCCCGACGGATGACTCATTATAGTCCCGACGGATGATGTCTTATTATCCATCGAGTGAGTAGCTTATGTAACAATAAGTCTGTAGCACATTTCTGCATTCACCATTGTGTAGATTCTGTAAGTAGTATTCAATTCATGTTGACTTTAACTAGATATGCAGAATAGGTTGATTAATTGTACATAGATGATGTCTTGTAATTCTGTATAAGTGAAATGAAGTCAAGTGCCAGTTTGCTACCCGACAGATAACCTACAATGAAGTCGACGGATGATCAAATAGACAACCTGACGGATGATCAATATCTCGACGGATGATCAATCTCGACGGATGATCAATCTCGACGGATGATCATGAACCCGACGGATGAAGAATTCAAACATCAGTTGACAGTGACAACACAGTCACATGCGTCGAGTGGATGCAAATGGAATGTGGTAGCCTATTCAACTAGGTTTTCGAGAACAAAGAAGCATTGCCATTTCCATGCTATTATAAAGATATTCAAAGATGCTGGAATAGAGTAATGAAGTAGCATTGTAATAGATTAGATAGTTTTTGTTGTTATTATCTTGTCTTATTACTTTGTAATCTTGGTGATATATAAACCAAGAAGTAGCAAATAGAAACAGGAATCTGAGAGACAACAAGAGAAACATTTGTAAGCAGGATTCTCAGTATTTCTCTGTATCTCAGCAGTTCAATATTTGTAAGTAGCTGTGAGCATTTTTGCACACAGGGTTCTCTCGATATATAATATATATCTCTGGTGGAATCATTCAAATCCACCAGAAAGTTTTTAAAGACTCTTGTTTTTAATTACTTGTGTTTTGATTCACTTAAGTTCTATTCCGCATTGTGTTAATCAATACACTTATATTTATATTTGAGTTAGAACATTTTATTTCAAGAAAAAGTTTCAAGAATTCCATTCAACCCCTTTTCTGTAATTCTTGTCATATTGTTAAGGGACTAACACAAATGTTTTAGCTTTTTATCATGGTAAATTTTACATGGCCCAAAATCAACCAACAAAACAAAACCCCTTGTCATGCTTATGTCATCCTGCCCGTGTCATCTATTTGCCACATGTCTTTGTCTTGTGGTTTGATGATGTCATAATACCTTTGATTCTTGTACAAGGTTATCTCTTGGTTGCGTATTTGTTTTACGGTTTGCGTAACTTTCATTCTCGTTCGTCGTTTGAGGGATCATATCCGGAATCTTATTACTTGGGTTCCTCTAAACCTTTCTCAATATTTTATATTCCTTTTATGATCCTCTCTTATAATTCTTGAATTTAAATCATTTTAATCATGTTACCTTATACTCAATTCTTTCGGTATCTGGTGGATTTTCGGAAAAAATCAAAGTGTTCGAATTTTGATTCTTGCGATCTTTACATACACTCATTTACTTTATGGAATAACTAATACGATCTTAGAATTTCCATAACAGTACTCCTATATAGCGTGGTCTGATAATGTTCCTTAATCAGCATCCTCAACAAAAAGTTACTATTCATCAATTTTTCAAAAATTCCAAAAATTGGGGTTATTACAGTCTCCCCTCCTTAAAAGGATTGCATCCCGGAATCAGATAGAAAATGAATAGGGATACTCTCTTAGCATTGTACTTTCTAACTCTCAAGTAAATTTTCCCACATTGTGGTTCTACCACCAAACTCTGACTAATAGCACTTGTTCCTTTTCGATCTATAACCCTTCCTGGTTGCTCCATATATGTTACGTCTGGTTGCATGTCTATGCGCTCATATGCCCATATTTTTCTGACATCCGGATTACACTTCCTTAACATTGATATGTGGAACACGTTATGAACTTGGTACAGGTTCGGGGGTAGGGCTAGCTCATATGCTAACTTCCCAATACGTCTTAATATCTCCAAGGGTCCAACAAATTGTGGACTTAGCTTTTCTTTCTTTCCGAACCTCATCAATCCTTTCCAAGGCTTTCCAAGGGGATACCTTTCACAACACTAGGTCCCCTACTTCATAATCATTATCCTTTCATTGTCAAATCAACATACTTCTTATGTCCATTTTGGGCTACTACCAGCCGTTCTCTGATTAGATCTATTATATCCTTGGTCCTTTGGACTACTGCTGGTCCGAGCATCTTGCGCTCTATAACTTCATCCTAACATAAGGGATATCGATATTGTCTTCCCTCAAGGATATCATAAGGAGACATCTCGATACTGACAAATGATCTATTATCGTAAGAAAACTCAATCCGCGATAAATGATCATTCCAAATTCTTTCAAGTCTATTGCACAGACTCTCATCATAACTTCTAGCACTATAGATTTTTCTTCTCAATACTCCTTCTTTTCTTGTTCGTAAGCGTTACTATCTTTCGTTCATAATACCATTCTAGATATACGGTTACTCTCTAGCGTTCTATATCCTTCTATTTATTTTGTCGACCTTAGTACGAGGAACACATTTCGATTTCGAAGATAACGCACTTACAGTATTCCTTTTCTAGATGCTTCTATCTTTGGAAGCTTGATTAATTATATAGAAGTAAAGGAATTTATTGAGAGATCACTATGATCATGAACACTTGTTCTGTTGCATAGTTAGTACAGAAGGTGACCATCCTTCAGTACTTGACAAGCAATTAAACAACATGTGGTATCCTACTAGGCTTCTATCACACAGATAGATAGTCATTCAGCAATACCCTCCTTCTGGAAGGGTTGTTCTTCTCTATTTACACGAAAATGAAAAGAAGAGAGAAAAAAGAATTTAAGAGAATTATACAAAATTATTGCCACAAAACATCTGGCTTGGAGTCTACCTCTGAACTATAGAGGTTTATCACAGGAGAATAAACTTATATATGTATATATCTCAACATCAAGTATTATCACATTGCAATTCACGTGCCTGAATATTTACTATTCCGTCCATCATTCTATGAACCCATGCTCTTGCTCGAGCTTATACACAATCACCTTTGAAACCCCCTCGACATCGAAAATCGAATCTGGGTTCATAGACATCATCGTTACTAGAATTCTATGCTTGCACCGCAACCTTCTTCGTATAATAATACTACTCTTTATCGATAAGAAGGAATAAATATATCATAGGTAAATGTTCAACTTAGTTGGTCTATCATTAATAACTTATACATCACCACGACCCGATTAGTTGTACTCAATCTCAACATCCATTCCAATACAACTCTCACGGTTGTAATCGGCTCATTACTCACAGAATCATTGCTGCATTACTATGGTCCACCGCTGACCTACTGTAGTCATTCGTTTTCCTTGGAATCTTAATAGCTAATCATACGGAGTGCATACCTGCCGTATCAAAATCTTCTGGAGAGGCAACATAATCACCATTCATGATTCATGGAGAACACTCCTGAACTTGACATATATATGACATGAAGCAAATAAAATTGCAGAAGAGTTTCAATAAAGTAACGATAGCAGGTTAATACCATTATTAACCATATGTCTTTATTAGGAGACATGAAGCTCAAAGGTTCATTTAGTCCTTTCGTAACATGGCCCTGGCTTATCTCAAGATAGGACCTTATAAGATAGGTAGCCCGCTCATGGCGATAACATGAATTAAATCTTTACCAAACTACTATTATGGTTGAGTAACACACAATCATCAGAAGGAATATCAATCTTTCACACCATAATACAACCTTCACAGATTTAACCATCATCACTGTATTCCTCTGGCACGAGCGCCTATAATTGTCCTCTTATACTTAAAGTGTCGGCCACATCTTTGGCCTTTCCTGATATTAATATTTCCTTAAAATCAATGTCATTTTAACCACCTTCAACTAAATTTTCTACCTCATTTCAAATCACTGCTTATGTGAGAATGCTTTTCTTAAGTCCTGGTGAGAAAAAAATATCACCATTTTTTCTATAAGTCATTGCCTTAGTCTTTAGATGTGAACATTGTCACGATTGACTCTCGATCATACTTAGGATGTCTCTTATCTCGGGTCCTTGTTTTTACCAATCTTGACCTTCATTGGTTCAATCTATACTTTCTCATGGTTTAACATGTGCCCCACTTGGCATTATTATTATTACGTCATATTTCCTTCATCAAAATTTATATTCTTGAGAACTTTGAATATTACCTTTCTCCTTGTAAAACCTCTAAGGTTATCCTTAAATCCTTCATCCTGTATTCCTTAGGTACATGGCATATCAAGATACCATTTAATAATACTAGAACCATTGTCTATATAGTTCTGAAAACTTTCTCCACTGATCTTTAAAGGTTGTTGTTGCCTTAGTCCTTCATTCCGTACCACCCAAACTCATAATATCCACATTAAGGGTGAAATGCCAACCTTTGTGCATTACCCCCATGGTTCATCTCAATTTATCTAGGTTCTATCCTTAATTCCACCTTTAAAAAGGTACTTACATCCTTCCATGGATAAATCAAGTCATATATCCCTGATAAGGGTATCTTATTCAATCATTCCCACCTCGATAGTCTATACCTAATTTCACAATAGCATCCTTATTCAAACTGCGGTCAATCCATATGGCCTCCAAAAGATAACAACGGTTATCCACACTTTATTTGCCTGATTTGGTAAAGATGACATTGATGTTCTGGAAGATATCGGTCGTGTTCAACGTGAACTTCTTTTTACTAAATCCTCATTTACTTTTGTTGTTGATCTCAACAATCATCTCAATGTTGAGATATCTTCTATACTTGGTGTCTCCCTTTTGGGCATCAAGTCACAGGTTTTACATATACTTCACATTTTTGAAGGTCACTTCCTTCATCCCATTTTCTTAATTTCTTATTATCATGTCTCCTCAGTCCATCCGTGTTTTCTTATTAATCCATCGGTCTATCTCAAAGTTTCATCGAATACTCTCAACTTAAGGAGATTAATTATACGTATCGCTTACGCCTTCAAACCTTGACTTTATCTCAAGATCAGTCACCATCGCGTTGATGATGACATACTTCTCTATATATTTATTGCTAGGGTTTCTTAGGGTTTCACATACCTAACTCCCTTATCGCTTCTCAACTCTATTTCCTTTATATCCCTTTATACTCCTTCCCCTTTCGGTCTTTTATTTTCATTTCTATTACAACCATTTCATGAACCAACACAACATAAGCATTGGTTTCAAATATCCTGTCATTCTGAATTCGTGTCCTTCAGACGAACCTTGATGACTTTCATAACCTAGATTCATGATTCATCATACTTGTCCGCCTCTGGCCTGGTTTTAAAACTTCTACACTATCTTTCTATCTTCCTTAGCCTTCCACCAGCGGGTGGCCTCTCTCTTAGGAAGGTAAGTGGCAAAAATAGTCTTTTGCACTTCGTCAATCATTTAGAATCTCAAATGACTCCTTTATTTCCTTTAGCCAGGATCTTGCCTCGACTGGGTCAATTTATTCCTTGGAACTCTGAGAGCTTAGCGACTTAAAGGTCCTGAAAGAATTTCCCACCGCATTGTTTCCTCAAGGTGGTGGTTGGGGATAAAAGTATAAGTTTTATTTAGGCAGGTCCATGGATTTCCCAATAAGAGTACCATCCCGGTTCTTCCTATCTTGCTCGACTTCTGTTTTCTCATTATGAAATGTTTAATCCTTCTCCCATAATAGGGGTAATTTTATACGTTAAAATCCTTGATTTCCACTTTATTATGTAATGGGTTCCTTCTTTCTTGATGGCGACCTCCCTGACTATCACATTCAGGGTTTGCCCTAAATCTTATTCCTCAAGTCTCATCTTTAAGCTCTTGAACATGGAAACCCAATTTCTGTAGGAATACCTCATAATTCCCTTATCATCTTTCTCGATATTGATCTCTTCTCCAGTCATTTGCTCTCTGCTTTCATTCATCACTTTTTCTTGGCACCATACGATATTTTCCAGTAATTTGGGCTGCATTGCAATCTCAACAGCTTTTCAGTAACGGCTTCGATTACCTTTACTTCTATTTCCATTTTCTCAAAATCTCTTATCAACTCTCTCGAAGACATTATCATTTTGAGTCTCTCCTTTCTACTAAGGACGTCAGCCACCACATTGGCTTTCCCTGGATGATAAAGAATCTACAATCATAATCTTTGATTAGCTCTAACCACCTCCTCTGGCGCATGTTGAGCTCTTACTGCGTGAAAATGTATTAGAGCTCTTATGGTTTGTGTAAATCTCGCACTTCTCCCCATACAAATAGTGCCTCCAATCTTTAGGGCAAAACTATTGCCACGAGCCCAAGGTCATGGGTGGGGATATCGAATTTTATATTCCCTTAATTGTCTTGATGCGTACGCGATTACCTTTCCGTGCTGTATAAGAAGTACCCTAATTCCTTATGCGAAGCGTCACTAAAAATCACAAAATCTCCTTTTCCGTCCGGCAATGCCAACATAGGGGTCGTCACCAATCTTTGCTTCAGTTCTTGAAAGCTGTTCTCGCATTTCTCTATCCATTCGAACTTCTCAGTCTTACGAGTAAGTCGCGTTAAATGGGCTGCTACCTTTGCAAACTTGAACGAACCTGCAGTAATAACCGGCCAATCCTACCTCTGGTAGTCGCCCTAACCACAGTCATCAATTCCTTAGCGGTCCTTTCTTCATTCCTGTCAGGATCCTCCATGGGATCTTTTCTCAGCAACAATCCCTTTTGGGATAACATCCTTAATTTCTACATCCTTAATATGAACATCGTCTGGTCCCTCGTTAGGGTGCTCCATTGGATCCACAATCTGATCCCCAATATATAGTAAAAATCATCGTATTATTGCTCTTGAACTTCCGGGTTCGCAGTCCCACTACCATATACGATAACGAATTACGCTTCTATCATGATATTTATAAGGGTTCCCGTAAGGGTTTTAATTGCCAGTACTACGTTAGGTAGTCTGACTATGAACTTGGCAAGAGTTCTTATTATCTTAGTGAACTTATCATTTTAACGACGCATCATCCCTAAGGTTTATAACTCTTAGCTCTGATACCATTTCTGTAACACCCCCAAATCTGGGGTCGGGGATCCGGGTTGTCACGAGTTCTATTTCCCTTAATAACACTTAATCTTAATAAACAATCAACTACTGCGTATCATGACCCCACAATATACACACACCCACCACAAGTTATAGTCTCAGAGATGAATACCAAAAATAACACAAGTCATTTTATTCCACAATTATAAGTCATTACACCTCAAAAGGGTTTCTGAATAAATTTACATATTCTTTGCTATTATTACAATTCATAATATACATAAGTCTGGTACATCAACAGTTGAAAGCCTAGCCTATTGGTAGTTCCTACCTCGGCTACTGTGACATCAATGCCTACAGAAAACTGCGGAACGTTTCCTATCCGCTCGTGAATTGAGAGCTTGGTCCTGTTCATCTTGTCTATCAGTTGTTGTGTGATGAAAGAAGAAAGCAAGGGTGAACAACAAGCCCACTGAAATAATATGTATAATAATTAACAATATATGAGCATCTTCATAGTACTCATGAAATTCTTGGTCAAGCAGAAATGAACCATGTTTGATATCTTAATGCGATGAAGTCGCAAAATATTCAGCATATATATACATATATACTTCTCAAAATATTTGAAATCCTCTGACATGTATAATATACACAGAGTTTCATTTATAACTGTATAAAAATAACGTTGCAAGGTGATCTCATATATCTAACCTTGTCTCAACGTTTTTCTAAAAATCTTTGTCATGTATAAGATAATCATTTACTAGATATAAGTTGAAAAGATGAAGTTACAAGATACTCCAATATACTTATATCTTTTTCAAATACTACTTGAACTACCACCGTTCAAGGTATAAATAGTTCATCCCACAGATGAAGTTACAAGACAAAACTTGTATAGTGTCAATCTCTGAAATATCATCAAAATGAAATGAAGTTACGAGATATTTCATTTTATGAAAACATCATGTTGAAAACTCGACCCTGCCAACACTCAACAATCGCCCAACCGTAGCCTTTCTATCGAAGTGCTCTGGGTAGTGTTACAGAAATATCCAACTGGATGATGAACTCATTACGGGAATTTGCCGCGCCAGGAAGACCACTCACGATGATCAGTCGCAGTAGTGTAACCTCACCATTTTCTACATGTAGAGGAGAACGGTCGGATTTACTTGTCAACCGAACACTGGACTCCTAAGGAATGGACCGTCTTAGCGGAACTTTCGGGCCATTTGGGTCAATATAATAAGGATGGGCTGGCGCCACTCGACCACTTACGCCACTCCTAGTTCAGATGAAATCCATGACTCTGAAACGTAAAGCTCGTCCCCCTTTCCCCAAGTAGAAACTTGTTTATACGGCTCCACCAAGAAGTCCTATCTAGTTGGAAAGGAAAACTCACCGATATTTCCCAGGCGATGCCTGTTAATGGATTAACTTATTCCAAGAATTTTACTTCCCGAGTGTTGGGTAAGTAATCAAAAACTCTTTTATCAAAACAGCAACCTTGTTGCGAATATAAAAATACATCACGGAGCCGGATCCCTCAGTTTTTGAGGGAGTATTTAAATCCCCTTCGAAAGGAAGATCTTAAATTTGAAAACGAGTTTTGGGATCCGCTCTAACCTTCCAAAAATAGTTTTGATAAAGTTTGAAAATAATCTCTGGAAATATTTAAAGTAAGAATGATTTGATAGTATCAATTATTTTCTGAATACTTGGAAAATATCGAAACATTATTTTTTAATAAAATAAGAATATTATTTAATAAAATAAGCGGAGTCATAAGTCCTCGAATGAATATTCAAAATAATATTCATTAAATAAATAAGCGGAGTCATAAGTCCTCGAATGAATATTCAAAATAATATTCATTAAATAAAATAAGCGGAGTCATATGTTCTCGAATGAATATTCAAAATAATATTCATTTATAATATAAAACTATCGAATAAATATTATTCGTTTAATAGTTTTGAAAACTATATATATATATATATAATATACTCGGGAACATCACCTCCTGGTTTAGGAAAATGTTCAACTCTGGGTCCCCTATACTAAGGGTATACGCAAGTACTGCTTATCTCTAGCATATGTTTTATGCAGTTTATAAACAATTGAATCGATAAGAAGATATCAAGATTACAAAATAGGCATGCATATATATATTATATCAACATGCTCCAATATATCGCAAGACTTTGTTAATAATAATCATGCACTTATCACAAGATAATGCATATATATATATACATCAGAACAACAGTTATATGGGTAGAAAACTTGCCTGAGTGTTCCGGGATAGACTTAAGCTTAGAGTGGGTCCGGTAACCTATGAAAAACAACATAATCCATAATTAGACCATGGTCACTTAAGAAACTAGTCAAAACTCACTCATACCCTAACGGTCGCTTACGGTCGCTTACACGCTTAACGATTTGCGTTTATCGCTTGTGTACCCTCGGATCCACCAATTTTAATAAATTAACCATTATGAATTTTAAGACGACTCTTTCGTGAATACTCTACCAACTGCATAAACCACCTTACATAATTGTTTCGTAATCCAATTAGTCTTTTAAGGGCCTTAAACAGGGCTCAAAGTAAAGCGAGGGGTAAAGGTTCGTTCGTGAAATGCCGTTACTTAAAATGGTCGTTTCTCCTAAACCGTACATCAGAACCAAGCGATCCATATATCAAAACGAAGTTTACGACACGCTCTAGATAAACATGGCAATGTTACAGATTGGTTGTTGAGTTTTATGTCCTGAACACTAAGAATAAGCAGTTGAATAAAAATGGGCATTATGATGGCTATGTTTACGCGATTACCAATGTTTAAACTGCTCCAATTAACCACCAACCAACTCATAACCATCAATACAACAAAACTTCACCTAAACCATACCACATCAGTACGTAACCTCCAAGTTTTTCAACTCAAACAACCATAATCAAGACCTATGAACTATAATCAAGCTTCAATTACCAAAACACTTTCAAATCAAACCAAACTACTAATAATCACAATCCATGCTTCTCATTTCAAAAAACCAACCATTAAACTTACTAACAAATAAAGTAAAGGCTAGGATTTAAATTTTATACCTTCCTTGGTAGGTGTTAAGTTTCTAGGAAGCCTTAGGGAGCCTTAATCTAACCTCCTACAAGCTTGATCTTTCCAAAGAAATCAAGTACACAAAGTTAGTTTTTGAAGTTTCTAAAAGTCCGATTGAAATAACTGTAAAACATGAGGGTCTTACCATGATTATTTAGACGATACTTGTGAACAAGAGTTGTAGGCCATCTCAATACCTTTCCAACGAGTTATAGAACACAACATTTGAGTGAGTATTGAAGGAGATATGGCAGTTTGAAGTTGCTGGTATTATTTTGGCCGAGAGCTTTTGTTCTTGGAAGCAAAAGTCAACTTCTAATTTCTGTGTTTTATGATATTTGCCTGGTTGCTTCTCCTTTTTGTCTTGGAAAATGTTTTAGCTCTTTACCATGGTAAATTTTACATGGCCCAAAATCAACCAACAAAACAAAACCCCTTATCATGCTTATATCATCCTGCTTGTGTCATCTATTTGTCACATGTCCTTGTCTTGTGATTTGATGATGTCATAATACCTTGGATTCTTGTACAAGCTTATCTCTTGGTTGCGTATTTGTTTGACGGTTCACGTAACTTTCGTTCTCGTTCATTGTTTGAGGGATTATATCCGGGATCTTATTACTTGGGTTCCCCTAAACCTTTCTCAATATTTTATATTCCTTTTATGATCCTCTCTTATAATCCTTGAATTTAAATCCTTTTAATCATGTTACCTTATACTCAATTCTTTCGGTATCTGTGGATTTTCGGGAAAAATCACAGTGTTTGAATTTTGATTTTGATAATCTTTACATACACTCATTTACTTTATAGAATACTAATACGATCTTATAATTTCCATAAGAGTACTCCTATATAGCGTGGTCTGATAATTTTCCTTAATCAGCATCATCAACAAAAAGTTACTATTCATTAGTGTTTCAAAAATTCCAAAAATTGGGGTTATTACACATAGCTAGGCATCTGTTCAAGAGCTTCAGCGAAAGGTATGTTGATGTGAAGTTTCTTGAACACCTCCAGAAACTTAGCAAATTGCTTATCCAACTTCTACTTCTGCAGTCTTTTTGGAAAATGAGGTGGAGGATAGACCTGCTTCTCCCCTGTATTACCCTCAGGAGGAGTGTGTTCCACAGTTTCTTCCTTGGTTCCACCTCGGCATCCTTCAGCACTTCTTCTTCAGCCAAAACTTCAGATTCTGGAACTTGAGATTTTTCAGGGCTTGCAACCTTCCCAGACCTCAATGTAATTGCTTTAACCTGCTCTTCTGCTTCCCTCTTGCCTGGAACTTCTGCATCACTAGAAAGCGTTCTTGGTAGTCGATTCAATAAGGCGTAAGAAATTTTCCCTATTTGGTCCTCCAGAGTCTTGATAGAAACAGCCTGGCTTTGGCATATAAGAGCCTGAGTTTTGCACATAAGCCTCAACTCCTCCAATTCAGATTTTTCATTCGAAGATTGACGTGCATCATGAGTTTGTTGTTGAAGTTGGAGTTGTTGTCTTGGTGCAAATTGTTGCTGAAAACCAGGAAGATTAATTTGCTCATTTCTGAACTGCTGGAACGGCTGTTGCATCGCATTCTGATTATTGCTACAGCTGAAGTTAGGATTATTCCAGTTGTCAAGATGATAAGTGTTTGAAACTGGTTGCTGCGATCTCTGAAAGTTGCTCACAAATTGAGCTGATTCACTAGATATAGCGCATCGCTCGTTGCATGCGAACCTGCACATAGCTCACAAACGCTGGTTATCTGATTAACACCATCTTTAGCCAGAGAATCGATCTTCATAGACAACTCCTTTAGTTGAGCAGTGATAGCCGTAGCTGTATCCACTTGAAGAACTCCTGCTACCTTGCCCTGTGGCAATCTCTGAGTTGGATACTGAAATTCATTAGCAGCCATCAGTTTAATTAGATCATAAGCTTCATCGTAACTCTTTGCTCATAATGCTCCACCTGATGCTGCATCAAGCATGGGTCTAGACTGTGCTCCCAAACCGTTATGGAAGCAATTGATGATCATCCAATCAGGCATGCCATGGTGAGGACACTTCCTAAGCATCTCCTTGTAGCGCTCCCAAGCTTCACATAGAGTTTCTCCCGATTGCTGTGCAAATTGAGTAATAGCATTCCTGATTGCAGCTGTCTTTGCCATAGGGAAAAATTTAGTGAGAAACTTTTGAGCAAGATCTTCCCAAGTAGTAATCGAACCAACTGATAGAGAGTGTAACCAGCTCTTAGCCTTGTCCCTCAGAGAGAATGGGAATAGTCTCAGCTTCACAACATCTTCAGAAACACCGTTGAACTTGAAGGTGTCGCAAATCTCAATAAAATCCCTAATGTGCAAATTGGGATCTTCCGTTGGAGAACCCCCAAACTGGATTGAATTCTGCACCCATTGAATTATGCCAGGCTTGATCTCAAAGGTATTAGCTGTGATAGCCGGCCTGACAATGCTAGATTGAATGTCATTGATCTTGGGTTGAGAAAAATCCATCAAGGCTTTCGTTGTGTTGCTGGATCTCTCATTATAATGAGTACCTGAAATACAAACAAATAAACCGTGAAAGTAAAAGAATCCGAGTCAGTAAACTTTAACGACCACTGATGACAAGCACATAAACTAAAAATTAACATCGAGTCCCCCACAGCGGCGCCAAAAACTTGTTAGGACGTTAACACACGCTAATAATACACGCAAGTATACGCGTTGGCAAGTAGTATAAGATTTAGATCAAATTCGTTCCCACAGAGACTCTTTGGTTAATTTAAGAATATGCACCTATGCAACAATGATATGATTATTATCCAATTCTAAGACAAATAACAAGTTGGGATTGTTTATAACTAAGAATTAAACTAACAATTATAAGTAAGAGAACAAGAATGGTTGAATTAATATATATGACAAACATGGGATCCTAACTTCATTAAATAGTTCATGTAATAGCCTTTTTTCTTAACCTTAGCATGTAATGGTGATGACACTAATCAGATAACACGAGACTAATAAACGCTAACTTTCGTTGTACGAATACCCTACTACCAAGCATCCACAAAAGAGATAGAAGTTTAATAGACACCAATTATGCTTAGTCCTTATATATCTATAAAAATTGAAAATATAACTGTTTAATGCACAAGTTATCTATCGTGATTACATAGGGCAAGTAAGATGGTTAAAATTACCTACGAATCATGCATAACAATAACACATGAATCTATGCTAGTATGGCAAGTTCTAAACCTCTATATTCACTGTCGCTTTAATAGAGATTAACACGCTATCTTATATGTTAGCTACACACATAAGACGAATAAGCACAACCAATACTAGGGTATCAATCAATCACCATACATCAGGATACTGAAACAAATTAACTATAAAAATCCAAAAGTAAATCCGTTAGAATCCCACGATAATGATTAGTTCATAACTGAACTCATCGTCACCATGGGTTCCAATGAAAGCATGATAATAAACAATATGAGAGCACTAGGGTTCAAAGACAAATCGAAAACGAGCATCCAAGTATCAACTATATTAAAGAAAACAAGAGTCTTCTTCTCCGTAGCCTTCTCGTGCCCTCTAGGTTTTCTTATTGCTCTCCCAGGTCTCCTTCTTGTTAAAAATATCTTTTTATGGGTATATATAGGCTCTAGAATGACCAGGACTCTCAAAATCTTCAATTTCGACTAAAATCAGGATTCTGGGGCAGAAACCGGGCGCGTGGCCTTCGGGCACGGCCGCGCTGAAATAGTGTTTCAGCGGCGCGGGCGCGCTGCCTTCTGGCGCGGACGCGCTGATATTCTGGAATTTTTCTGACAAATCTTCTTTTGGCCATATCTTGAATTCTGCTCGTCAGAATTAGGCGATTCAACTGCCCACGCAAAGCTAATGAGATTCTCTACAAATTGAGAATAGCCTCGGCTTCCAGTTCTGATCTCTTTTCAGCATATTTCCTTGAAAAACTCCTTTCTTCATATAACTGATGCCTTAAATGCAATAACACAAAAACACATCAAAAATACCAACAACTTGAGTCCAAAACACCAACTTAAGCCTGTAATGAAGCGTTCCTAGTAGATATAAAATCCATTTATCAGTATATCGGTACAATATGAACATAACTATAGAAACTTGACTATGCAAGCTAACTATTTAATTCAGCAACTTGACTATGCAAGTTAAACTGTAGAATAGCTCAAGTACTCGTTCACTCTACACAGTTCAGAAGTGAACTTCTGGATTTTAGTTTCCAATAGAAAGAAGAGTTTAATTTGAGTTTTCATTTATATGTAGATTCATTTGTTGCATATTTATGAATTGAGCTCCAAATTTGTTATGCTTGTTTGCTTGAAAGAACGAGTTTCAATTTGATGCGACAACACCACCTAGGGC